>NC_142010.1:81885044-82155948 GCF_049901735.1 Notechis scutatus | reverse complement strand
ATTTTATTCATCCTGATCAAAATGGATTTCTGCAAAAGAGACAAATTAAAGATAATATGAGAGTATTCTTGGTCACCTTGGAATTCTATGAGGCACATCCTGAAAAACAAATGGCTCTGATATTTCTAGATGCCCAGAAGACATTTGATAATGTGAATTGGCGATTCATGTTATTAATGCTGGAACAGATGGGCTTTGCTAGAAAATTTATTCAAGCAATAGAAGCTATATACTACAAGCAAACAGCAAAGGTAATGATAGAGGGAGAACTGACAGACTCTATCAATATAAGAAAAAGAACAAGACAAGGGTGCCCACTATCACCTTTGTTGTTTGTGTTAACTTTGGAAGTGCTAAATAGAAATATTAGAGATGAAAAGAATATAAAAGGAATGAAAATCAAAAAGGAAGAATTTAAGCTGCAAGCATTTGCAGATGATCTGGTTTTCATCTTAGAAGACCCTCTAGAAACAGTACCAAAATTGATAGAAAAAATAGAGACATATGGAAAGGTAGCTGGTTTGAAAATAAATAAAGATAAGACAAAGATCTTGACAAAGAATATGCTATTAAGACAAAAGAAAGAACTGGCAGACCTATTGAAAATTCCGGTCACAAATAAGATCAAGTACTTGGGGATATATTTGACAGCAAGATGTAGTACACTAAAAGAGAATAATTATATCAAACTTAAACAGCAGATAGCGCTAGATCTGGCGAAATGGGAAAATTTACAACTGTCACTAATAGGGAGAATTTCAACAATCAAGATGAATATATTACCCAGAATTTTATATTTGTTTCAAACAATTCCAAATAGGCTTGGAAAAGATTACTTTGAAGATTTAAATAAAATTGTGTTGAAATATATATGGCAAGGTAAGAAAGCGAGAATAAAGTTAAAACTTTTGCAAGATGCTAGAATTAGAGGAGGATTTGGTTTGCCTAATTGGGAGTTGTACTACCAAGCTACAAATTTGATGTGGGTTAAGGAATGGATAACATTAAGAAATACTAGATTGTTGACATTAGAAGGACATGATCTGTTGTTGGGATGGCATGCTTTTCTATGGTATAAAGGAACTAAAACACAGGGGTACTTAAGAAGACATTATATACGGGAGTCTCTGTGGTTAAACTGGGAGAAGATTAAAAGACAATGTTATTTGAAAATTCCAGTCTGGCTATAGACTATTGAAGCATTTTCTTATCCTATAATATACAAAAAGGAACAAACAGTTAGTTATGGTGAAATATTGAATGAAAAGGGTGAACTTAAATCTATACAAAAACTAGAGGAACAAGGTATAAAGATGAATTGCTTTTCATATGCGCAAATACATTCAAGGTATGATAAAGATTCTAAAATGGAAGGTTTCTATGATAAATTGACTGATTTAGATAAGATTTTGACAGGTACTGATGAAAAGGTGATTAAAAAATTATATGGATATTTATTAGAAATTAAACTAGAAGAAGAACAAGTTAAAGAAACTATGATTGCTTGGGGGAAGAATTTTGGATATGGGATTGATTTAGAGAAATGACAAAAATTGTGGTCTCAAAATTATAAAATGACAATGTCAACAGCATACAAAGAAAATTTGTATAAGATGTTTTACAGGTGGCATTTCCCCCGGACAAGAATAGCAAGAATGTTCAAGAATAAATCCGAAAAATGTTGGAAATGTCATCAGACACCTGGCTCATATTACCATATGTGGTGGACTTATGCGGATGCTAAAAAATACTGGACTAAAATCCACATGTGGTTGGAAAAAATGACAAAAAAACATATAGACTTGAAACCAGAGATATTTTTATTGGGAATTTTACCTGAAATATATAGTAAAGACTTGAAATATCTGATTGTAAATGTATTAACAGCGGCTAGGATTGTATTTGCCAAAACTGGAAAAATGAGAAAACACCATCACAGGAGGAAATCATTAAGAAAATATTGAAATGTGCTGAAATGAATAGATTGACATTTGAAATTAGAGAACAAGAGGATAAACAATTTTATAAAATCTGGGATCTATTCTATCAATGGTTAGACAACAAAATACAGTAGTGAAATATGTAGACTCTTAGAAAATAATAAATATATAAAGATGTATTTCTTTCTTATTATATCTATAAAATGATTTTAGGATAGATTTGGGATGATAATATGAACTGTTAAAAAACAAACTAAGTAAATTATGATTATCTTGTAAAACATGAATGAATAAAAGTATAGTCAAATGATTGATTAATAATGATAGTAAGGCATTTTTGATTGAAAATACGAGATTATATGCAATGTAATTGTAACTGAAGACTACGAAATGGAAGCACAAAATAATTTGTAAACCAACCGGCACACTATATGTATACATATGGAAGATGGCTTGATGTTTTTATGTTTTGTTTGTTTATGTTTGTTTTTAAAAACCAATAAAAACTTAAATAAAAGGAAAATAAACAGGAAAAAAAAACCAAAATCACAATTATAAAAATAAATGAATTTGCAAAAAGAGAGATAGAGAAAAATACCATACACATGTGTTTCTTTAAAAATAGTGAAAAATACAACAAAAATGCAATGTTTTGTTTTAGCAGCAAATATAATTTTATCTATAAATATTTGATGCAGTACATTCAAGTACATTTATACTTCTAGTACAGATAGCAGATAACAGATAATCAGAGTTGGAAGGGACCTTGTAGGTCATCTAGTCCCACCTAAACAGGAGATCCTACACCATTTCTGACAAATGGCAGTCCAGTCTCTTCTTGAAAGCTTCCAGTGATGAAGCTTTCACAACATCTGAGGTCAAGTTATTTCATTGGTTGATTGTTCTCACTGTCAGAAAGTTTCTTCTTATTTCCAGGTTAAATCTCTCCTTGTTCAGTTTCCATCCATTATTCCTTGTCTGGCCTTCGGGTGCTTTAGAAAATAGTTTGATCCCTTTCTCTCTGTGGCAGCCCCTCAAATATTGGAAGACTACTATCCTGTCTCCTCTGGTCCTTCTTTTCACTAGACCAGCCATGCCCAGCTCCTGTAACCGTTTTATGTACATTTTATGGCTATTATGTTTTTTCTTTTTTCAACCTTCTTTATTTTGTACAAATGAGTTCCATATTTCTTTATATTTGTCCATACAAAGTCTAGATCTATAGACAATTCACTCACAGATAGCATGTGCAATCAAGTCTTCAATCCATTGAGTGAAAGGGACCATACATTTGTCTTCAGTAAGCGAGGCATATTTTGAGTTTTCCAAAATATTGAGAGCATGCAGGATTTTGTTCTATTGCCTGGGAACAGCGCAGGGGACAGAAGTGTATGTTAAGCAGATGAAATGTGACAGCAGAAGGCATTTTCAAGAGGCCATTTCCTGAGAGTTACAGCCACTGGGCAGTGTTACAGTAAAGGAAATAGTTTCTTAGAAATTTAGGAGTGGCAGAAGCTACTAACATCACTTTAATTGGACTTTCTTACTCAAATTGCCTTTGGATTATGGATTTCCTGTCTGGCTGCTCACAGAGTGTCAAATTAAGTAATCGTACCTCTTCAGCTCTTATTCTTAACACTGGTATGCCACAGGTTGTGTGTTGAGTCCCTTACTCTATACTCTTTATGTGCATGACTGCATTCCCACTCACGCTAGTAATACTATTACTAAATATGCAGATGATACAACAGTGGGGGAGATGAGTCTGCCTACCGAGATGAGGTGGACCAGTTGGTTTCATGGTGTGGAGACAATAATTTGGTCCTCAACACCAATAAGAGCAAGGAGTGTCTTCAGCATATTGATGATCAATATGGTGATCAAATTACCTCCTCTAGCATTTTTATGTAGATGTTGAACAGCATGTTAAAACTGCAGAAGTCTACATGCTGAGCAATGGTCTCCTATCATTTTTTAAAACAATTCAATGGACTGGATCAAAAACACTCTAAATTAGAATCTCCAGCGCTTCATCTTGCCAGAAAGTCCAGAAAGATACTATAGATTCTGATATTGAAAACCATCATGAGATTCAATAGAACCAGCAGGACTATCCACCAACATAAATCATCACTTGATACAGGAAAATCAACATCATTCAGATACATCTAATATACTTATCACTTTATCTGTTACCCAGAAATGAAACTATGCTGGTGGAGAAGGAGAAGCAAATCTCATTGGATGCATTTAAGAGCCCACATATCAGACTTTACTGTACCATACCGTACCATACCATTACCATATCATACAACAGCACACCATGCCAATACTATACCAACATGGCCAGCAAAGCAGAATTACATCTTTGGCCTTCTTGTATCTGCTGAGAGCTATATGACAGCCTTTTTTTTGAAATGACTCAGACTCTTTTAAGAAGGATAGGCCAGAAAAACTGCTAACAGGGTGCTGTGAGATATTAGCTCAGCACATTGTGGATATAGCATGTGAATACATTATCTAAGAAGATTTCAGTGTGTTATCCCTGAGGAAATAAACAGAACTGCCATTGATTGTCAAAGAAGGGACAAGTGGGTAGGTCTGGGCCAATGTGAATGCCTTGTTGTGGGAAGGGAAAAGTGCTTAAATCTTTAAAATGGTGACCGGGACATCTTGATTTTAAAGGAGTGGCTATGGACTCACCTACACCAGACAACTATTGTTTACTCTCAAACTTTCCTTTTTTAACCAAAAGATGCTTTATTTTTCAAGAGGCAACTGGACTTTCTGCTTTTTCTTTGAAGATGTTTTGGTTCTCATCCAAGAAGCTTCTTCAGCTCTGACTGGATGGAGGGGAATGGAAGGATTTATATTCCTTGCAAACAGCTGCTCATTGGCATTATTTTATGGGTTGTTAAGGTCACCTGGAGATTTAGCTGTGTCATCAGGGCCACCAAACATTTGAAAGAGGAGTTAAAGAGGCCATCTATATCAAAATTGAATAGCCCTCTCTCAACAGAGGGGGAGGGATACAACATCATCTATCTCCAATCTACAACATAATCCTTTCAACAGTTCCAAGAAGGCTCCACACAAGTACCACTCAGGCGATCCTGATGACACAGATAAATCTCCAGGTGACCTTAATGATCCGCTAAAAGAATGCAAACGACCATCTGTCTGCAAGGAATGTAAATCCATTCTCCACCATCCAGCCAGAGCTGAAGAAGCTTCTTGGATGAGAAGTGAAACGTCTTCAAAGAAAAACCAAAAAGTCCAGTTGCCTCTTGAAAAAAAAGCATCTTTGGGACAACCATGACCTGGAAGACTGAGAATCTCCATAGACATTTTCCTTTTTTAAGGAAAGATGTTTGAGCGATAGGGCAATAGCTACAAAAAAAGTCTGGAAAAAACAGATTATCTGGCCCCTTTTCAGGCAGAGTTCAGGATCAGACATGTGACAGAAACTGTAATGGTTCATCTTATTGATGACCTATGGTGGGTTGTGGATGGGGGAGTGCAACCTTTTATTATTATTGTATCTTTTATTTGCAAGGGTGAAGGATCTAAGGCACTCTTTTATGGTGATTCTATTCTTTCCTGAGTTAAAACTTAGGGCACTCCAGAAAGAGAATCACAGGAATGAACCCTCTCTATTTAATTTAACTTATACATTAAGCGAGTAGAATTTAACTAGTAACCTGGCAATAGTCAGTCTACCTCTCTGCTCTAGTCCAGTGTAAAGATGTGGTGAAAATCTTGATCCAATGTCTAGAAGCTGTAGGGTCTGGATGGGATAAAGCAGATTTGAGACTCAACCCTACCAAGGTAGAATAACCTGAGTGCAGGATAATATCAAATTTAATTCTTAATGAGGTTATCCTCTTCCAGAAAGACTTGATGAAGAATTTAGGGATTCTCCTGGAATTTTCCGCTCCTTCAGGAAAACAGTTAGAAGCTGTGGCTGGGAGAGTTTTTGCCCAACTACAGCTAGTGTCCCTAATGTGACTGTTCTTGGAAGGCACTGGCAACAATAATTAATGATTTTGTCACCTTGTGTTCAAACTGCTTTAATGTGCTTTAGATGAGACTGTGCTTTAAAATCATTCGGTTACATTAATGCAGAATGCAGCTATCCAAGTACTAATTGTGACTACATGACAGCATCATACAACAAGATCTGTTTTGGTTGCCTGTTGGTTTCTGAGTGCAGTTCAAGGTAGCGGTAATGACATATAAAGCCTCATGTGGCTTTGGGTCTGGTTATCTCCAAAACCACTTTATCTGCCCATTGAAGGAATTCCTATTGAAGATGTTTACTAAGAGTCTCCACACACCTTGAGGTGTGGCAGGAAAGGATTTAAGGTTAAGCATTTTATTCAGATGCTCCTCCTTACATTCTGTAAATAATACCTGTGTCCTCACTTTTTATTTTTAGAAACCTGCTTTTCAAAGCATCTTTAAGAGGGTGAAGTAAGGAAAAGATATACCTGAAATGTATAGTTGACACACTGAATGTTGTGCACTGAATTCTGTGATAAATGGATGTTGCATACTGAATTCTGTGATAAATGGATTTATATTAATTAGAGAACTTACAAAGTATGATTTTGTTGATGTTGTCTATGTTATGATATTGTATTTATTTTATTGGAGCGTAAGCTGCTTAATGTGATCAAAATAGGTTAAAATGTTTGAAATACAAATCAAAACAAAATAGTTGTGGTTGGTCTATAATTCCCAGTATCACAGAAAGTTTTTCTCAGAGCAGGTCTTACTGCCTTCCTTTATATTAATAGCATATTCCTCTAGCAGGAGACATTGATCAATTCCCTTCGATTTAGGAGTGGGTCTTGTCATGGCCAATTGAATTCTCCCAGTTTTTTTTTAAATTCTTACACAGGATAATAGGATTGTAGGGCTGCAAGGAACCTCAAGGATTTTCTAGTCCAGGGGTGTCAAACTCAAGGCCCGGGGGCAGGATCCGGCCCATGGGATGCTTAGATCTGACCTGTGGGGTTGCTCTGTAAACAGCAAAGGACTGGCCTGTGGTGCCTCTGCCAGCAAAAATGGAGCTCGGGAGGGCCGCCTGAGTTCCTTTTCCACTGGCAGAGTGCTCGGACCACCACAGGCGTTCCTACATGAATGACATTGAGCTGGCCACACCCACCCTGGCCCCTCCCAAATCTGATGTGTCCCTCAGTAAAATCGAGTTTGACACCCCTGTTCTAGTCCAACCCTCTGCCCAAGGCAGAATTCCTTCCTTATTCTATCCCAGACAAATGATTGTTTAATCTTTTCTTGAAAACCTTCAGCAAGGGAGCACAACTCTGGGAGGTAAGCTGATCCATTAACTAATTGTTCTTATTGCCGGGACATTTCTCCTTAGTTTTAAATTGGATCACCCTCTGACAAGTTTTCATCTACTGTTGTCCTGCCTTGTGGTGTTTTAAAGAACAAATCAATCCCCTTTTATCCATGATAGCCTTTCAAGTATTGGAAGATGGCTATTATATCACCCCAAGCTGTTGTTTGTTAGGCTAAACATACCTAGTTCCCTTAACCATTCAACATACAGTTTAGCCTCCATATCCCTTATCATCTTTGTTGCTCTTCTCTGCACTCTTTCTAGGGCCTTAGCATCTTTTTTGTGTCATGGTGCCCAGAATTGAACACAGTAACCCAAGTGTGGCATTACTAGTGCAATATATTTTATTATTTATTTATTTATTTATTTATTTATTTATTTATTTGATTTGCCAATTGTTTACAAGATAATAAGTATAAATGTATACATAGTTGTGAATACATGAAATGGGTACATATAAGAAAAATAAAAGAAGAATAGGAGAAACAATAGGACAGGGACGGTAGGCACGTTGGTGCGCTTATGCACGCCCCTACAGACCTCTTAGGAAAGGGGTGAGGTCAATAGTAGACAGTCTAAGGTTAAAGTTTTTGGGGTTTGGGGAAGAAACTACAGAGTCGGGTAGAGTATTCCAGACATTGACCACTCTATTGCTGAAGTCGTATTTCCTGCAATCAAGTTTGGTGCGGTTTACTTTGAGTTTGTATCTATTGTGTGCTCTTGTGTTGTTATGGTTGAAGCTGAAGTATTCATTGACAGGTAGGACATTGCAATGTATGATTTTATATACCATGCTTAAGTCAGACCGAAGGCGGCGTAATTCAAGGTTTTCAAGTTCTAGAATTTCAAGTCTGGTGGCATAAGGCAGGATCCCCAACCTTTTCGACGCCGCGGCCCGGTTCCGGCATCAGCTGGGCGCCGCGACCAGTCACCAGCGTCAACTGGGCGCCGCCATCTTTTATGACGAAAAAGATGGCGGGCCGCGCTCGGTGAGCTTTTCGGGTAGAAATGGCTTTCTACCGGAAAAGCTCACTGAGCTTGGCGCCGCCATCTTTTGAAAAGCGCTTCGGTGAGCTTTCTACCCGGAAAAGCTCACGGAAGCGCTTTTTACCAAAAAGATGGCGGCGCCCAGCAACCAGCTGCCCGGTAAGGCTTGTTCCGCGGCCAGTGCCGGTCCGCGGACCGGCGGTTGAGGACCCCTGGCATAAGGTATTCTACAACGAGTAGAGGAGTGGAGAACTCTTCTTGTGAAATATTTCTGGACTTTCTCAATTGTGCTAATATCAGATACGTAGTGTGGGTTCCAGACTGATGAACTGTATTCGAGTATTGGTCTAGCAAATGTTTTGTATGCTCTGGTTAGTAGTGTGATATTACCAGAGAAAAAGCTACGTAGGATTAGGTTAACAACTCTTAATGCCTTTTTGGCTATGTAGTTGCAGTGGGCTCTAGCACTTAGATCATTAGAGGTGAGTATTCCAAGGTCCTTTACAGAGCTTGAGTCATCAACAAGATCTTGACTATTCAGCTTGTATTTTATTTTCTGATTTTTTTGCCAATATGTAAGACAGAGCATTTATTTGTTGAGATTTGAAGTTGCCATTTGTTTGACCACTCTGATACATAGTCAAGAACTTTTTGTAGGGTAGCAGTATTGTCTGTGGTATTGAACAGCTTTACATCATCAGCGAAGAGAACGCAATTGCTCTTAATATAAAGCAATACTATCACTTCTCATGATCTTGATGCTATCCCCCTGCTGATACAGCCTAGGACTGCATTGGCTTTTGTGGCAGCTGCAGCACACTGCTGGCTCATACTTAAGCAGTAGTCCATTAGGACACTTAGATCCCTCTTACAGGTGCTACTATTGAGTCAGGTACTACTGTACCTGTGTATTTGGTTTTTCCTGCCTAAGTACAAGACCTTACTTTTTTCGCCACTGAACTACATCTTGTTGGATAGAGCCCAATGCTCAAGTGTCCTTCTGAATCTTCCAAAGTGTTAGCGCTTCCCCTCAGCTTACTTTCATCTGCAAATGTGATTAGTGCCCTATCAATCCCCTTACCTGGAGTCATTTCAGAAGGTGTTGAAGAACTTTAAGGTGCTCCACTGCATGCTTCCCTCCACGTAGATGTAGTTCCATTGAGGACCACATGCTGAATTTAGTTTATCATATTATATTATTACAAATTATTATACATACATATTATATATACTATATCATAAGGACAGCAACATACTTCAATAATGATAAATATTTGGAGAAGAGTATCTTAAAAGATTGAGTAGTTACTTCTGACCAGAATGATACCTACTCAGTTGGTTCCCACTTATTTATCATAAAAAGGATGAATTCAACATGTAAAAAGTGTTTTTCATGCAGAAGGTTCAAAGCCTGATTATCTCCACTGAAAAAAGGAAGAAGCTCTAAGGGATGAAAACTATTATAATTTTATGGAAATTTAATATAAACAAATTGCTTATGAGTAGCAGATATGGTTATAATCTTACTCTCTTCCTCCCGCTCTCTTATATTGAGCCCCCATATTCTGTTAGAGCTCAGTAGTGCCCTTTATAGAGTCAAGTAAGTTGGCAACCTGCTAGAAAACATGACAGATCTTATCTTTGTTCTCTAATATACATATTTGGGAAAGAAAACAATTTTTCCTAGTGATGGTCCCATTTTTCTAAGCAGTTCCCTCTGACAAACACCCTTCTTCTATTTAAACTCTGAGAGAAAAAGACATAAATAAGCAGACTTTGCCCAGACATCAGGCAGAATCTTACAAAAATCCTGAGAACACAATGAATACCTGTGCAACTTTATAATCTTGCACATAAGAAATGTTTCACTGCAAAGCTACCCTTAAAACCAACAATTAGATCTCTAGATATAAAAAGCAGCTTTTTGGAAGAAAACAGGAAGAACAACAAGGGAAAACAATCAAATACACAGAATTCCTAATAAAATCAGTAAAGGCAACCTAATTAAACAAATTACAGATTACTTGCTTGAATGGGTCCTTGCAGAACATTTACAGAATTCACTGCAAAGGGAATAGTTTAAAAAAGAATTTTTGTCTTCCCTTTAGGTTTTATTAGGTAGGCTTTTATTTCCTTGAGCAATGGTTTCAAAGTTTTAAAAGGTACCAGAGATAAAAGAAAGCCAGCCATTTTGGAGAGACTAGCTTTTGTATTGCCCAGTAAAATTAGAATATTAGAATATTCTTTTATTGGCCAAGTGTGATCGGACACTTGGAATTTATCTCCGGTGCATTAGGTCTCAGGGTACACACAAAGAACAAAGGGATAAATAAATCATAAGATACAAATAGGAGTAAGTAATAGGAAAAATGAGAAGGATAACTGCAATACAGCTCTATTACATGGATAAATATCCTTAGGCATAAAACTGCTGTGGGAATTTGGGCTTTAGCAGAGTGATGGCATGGGGGGTGGAATTGTCTCTGTGTTTTGGCATGCAGTGTCCTATGGCAGTGTTATGAGAGGAGAAGTTGAAACAATTTATGTCCAGGATATGAGGGGTCTGTAGATATTTTCTCAGTCTTCTTTCTGGCCCATGCAGTATACAACTCCTCAGTGGAAGACAGCCTGGTTGCAAATGTTTTTTTCTGCAATCCTAACTATCCATTGAAGTCTGTACCTGTCTTGTTTGGTTGCTGTGCCAAACCAGACTATTAGAGAAGTACAAATGACAGACTCAGTAATTTCTCTGTAGAACAGCTCCTTGGGCAATCTAAACTTTCTGAGTTGACGGAAGAAGAATATTCTTTGTTGTGCCTTTTTAATTATGGTTCTAATGTTAGGTGTCCATTTCAAGTCTAGGAGATTATAGAACCAGAAACATGAAAGTCACTGTTGATATTGTGTTGTCTAATTATTGTAAGAGGTGATAAAATAGGTGGGCTGTTCCTAAAATCTACTGTCATTTCTACAGTTTTAAGTATGGTCAGTTCCAGATTGTTCTGGCTGAACCACAGGGCCAGTTATTCAACCTCCCTGATCAATAGATCAGAAAATGGTTTAAGTGTTCATTGAGCAATCACCACCCAATAGATCTAGCATGTATCACAACAATAGAAATTTGCTCTCCAATACTGGAAGAGATCCATCAAGGGTCTCATTTTAGATGATATCTACAAAATGTTCTTTGGTGATCAAATTAAAAACTGAAATTGCATTCTTTAAAGGTGTTGAATATTGTTCATCATTCATTTGGAACTGGGCAGCTGATACATTTAAATAAAAAATATCTCCAAATTTGTTTTTCAAAGCCCAATATAATAAATTGAATTTTGCAACACAGAAGCTCTTGTGAACAAAATTATTACGGCACTTAGAGTTTAAAAAAAAGAGCAGTCTCTTGAAAAAGAGCAGTCTTTATATTATCTGTTTTGATTATATTCCTGAGCAACTGAGGTTTTTCAATAACAACAACAAAAAACCCCAACCCAAGTTATAATGATTATCTTTTTACAGTCCAACAATGTGTGGTCAGTAGAAAGGAACATTATTGAGTTTTGCTCCAAATATTTGGGTGTGTTACATTTCTTAGCAGTTTTGGTTAGATTTAGCTGATAAGTTATTTTTCTGCTTTGGTGTCTAAATATGACTTCAGAAAATGAGAGCTAGATAAAAACTGCCTGCCTCTGCTAAAAGTCTGCCTTTCTCTGATCTCCAATTCTTATAACATGTAATTTTGCTCTGTCCATTGTATTCGAACAATACAAAATCAGAAAGTAAAAAAATACTCTTTTTCAGGCTAGCTATCTTTTCTGAAAATAACTTTGCTTATGCTCTGAAAGGTGAGATTATAAGTAAGTAAACTAACATGTAAACATTAATGTTATTGTTACTTGGAATTCTCTCTATTGGTTGACTGCAATTAATAACCACTCCAATGTGGAGATTCTAAACAGCTTAAAAGCAATCAAATGCAAAGGAGGGTTAAGAATAGTTGCAAGAAGCTAATAGCATCAAATACCCCAAGATAGTATACTCTCTCCTCTTCTCCACAAAGGGCCTGCCTTGGGAAAAACTATGGGCCATCGCACTTTGAAGGCTTAACTAAGAAAGGAGGGAGGGGCTGAATCAGTGATGGGATTCAAAAAAATTTTACTACCAGTTTTGAAGCCATGGCAGGGGAAGGATACTATAAAATCTCCAGTCAGAGGTGGTATTTGCTGGTTCTCTGAACTACTTAAAATTTTCGCTACTGATTCTCCAGAACTGGTCAGAACCTGCTGAATACCACCTCTGGGCTGAATATCCAGCAAGTTGTTTTTCTCTTTCCATTTTCTTACTATTTTTCCCTTCATAAATCTTATGCTCTTATACCTAGACACTTTTTGTTCTGGGTGATGGGATAGATGTAATTTCCTACTCTTTCCCTTTTCTTTCAGTCCACTACTTATATTGTCACTGCAAACTTTTAAAGGTTATCCAGGCACACCTGAACCCCCTAATGAAGAATCCCTCCCCCCTTCTGTTCAGTTGTGCCCAGTTCTCAGATACTGCCTTCAAAATCCCTGCAGTTTTTTGAGGTAAGGTTTTTTTAGAATTAATTTGCCATTGCCTCCTTCCTATGGATGGGAGAGAGTGACTGGCTCAAGGTGACTTAATCAGCTTTGTACCTAAGACGGTCTCCCAGTTTCTAGGCTGATGCCTTAACCACTACACCAAACTGGCTCTCAATGAAGACCATGAGATATCAAAATGAAGTAGTTAGACCGTAATTTTTTTAACGGCTGAAATCATGTGTCATTACCAAATTTCATAATTTTGGGGTGAATTTTCTAGAATTTTTTTGAGATTCCAACCAAGAGTTTGAAAGATTTAATAATTTTGCCATAATATTGCCAATTCTTGAAATTATATTGGCTCCCAGATCAGAGACAACTTGCAATGTTCTCATAGATAACTGGTAGTTCTCCAGATCCCATGTTGCGAATCACTGGAGTAGGAAATCCAGGTGCCTTTTCTTTTTTGTCCTAGAGCTACAGTTTTTGGTGGAAGGACTTAGAATTCTCTAGTTACATAAACTAAAAGCTTCGGTGTTTAATATTTACTTGCTGTACTTGTGTTCTTTATTTCGGAGGAACCACCTTAAATTTTGTTGCCATGCTATGATCTTAATCCATCCTGTGATTACTGATACTGTCAAGAGAGGGATCTGCCCGGCTCCCAACTGGCCATTTTATGCTGTTTCAGACACCACCACCCCACTTTTCCAGTCAGCAGAAACTGCCGTTCATGGCCATGTTGGTTAAATTGCAGAAGACTGGACATCTGTCTCCATAGAGTAATGCCCTACCATTACTTTATCAAGCCCACATTGGGTCTTTATAAACATGTATGGTCTTTGAAAAATGGTAGCTCTTTTAAACAAAAATTGGTTTCTTTCAAATTAAACTGGTTTTTGTAACAATCTGCACTAATCTGGTGTTATGCCATTTAAACTGAAAGAAAGCTGGTCTCTATCACCATAGGGAACATTATAGGTTTTCACCACTTCTGCCAACAAGTGATTTATTTATTATTATTATGGTTTGTCGCACAATCAGCCAGATATTTAGATTGGATCTGATGTTTTTACCCCCCTATCGAGTTCTTTCCAAGATCCTGGGATAGGCAGATAATGGTTCTAGATCAGACGTGGGGAACCATGGCCCCTTTATGACTTCACCATGAATGGCAGTTTCTGGTGACTGGAAAAGTAGTAATGTGTCTGAAACAGTCTATGGTTAGACTGGCTAGTTGGGAGCTAGGCAGATCTGTCTCTTGACAGTATCGGCAACCACAGGATGGTTTGAGATCATAGGAGTAGCAACACAATTTGAGATGGGTCCTCCAAAATAAAGAACCTAATTGGAGCAACTAAATTTATGTAACTAGAAAATTCTAAGTCTTTCCACCAAAAACTACAGCTCTAGGACAGTTGGCTAAGGAATTATCAGAGTTGAAGTTCACAGGTCTTAAGGGGCCATCGTTCTTCACCCCTGTTCTAGATGCTGTTACCTGGGAAGACAGCATTGCCATGCCTTTGCAGGACTAGTTGAGGCCAGGGCTTTCTTGTTATTTGTTACTTCATTCTGCTTCATACACCGTCCTCCTGTGACCAGTCAAGTGGGACATTTTTGGAACTTGTCTGTTTCAAAAATTCACTAGATCTGTGTTCATAAATAGCCTGCCATGTCAGCTCAGAGGTGCAACATACCACCATGGCTGTAACTTATTAGTTGGGCAACTTGATAGGTAACCTCACATGCCATTTCAGATACTCACTGTACTTCTCCAACATTGCCCTACCTACACCATATTCGGAAGCATTACTGGAGGTTATGCTTCATATTGGAGAAGAGGAAACCTAGCCAGAAAATGATCCACCAATCACTTTCCATAATTGTCTGTTTAAATAAAGTATGGACAGCACCAATTGTCATCCTTATTACTGAGGCCAAAGTTACTCAGCCATCAGGTCAGCCAATTTTATTCCAGTTTATTTTTGGCCTGTTGAACTGGTGGATAGCACTTTAATTTGGCTTTCTGGCTGTGTCGTTAGAATAAATTTGCTCCTGATAAGGCAGGGTTGAAGCTACTCTAAGGTCATTTCCTCACTGGTGATTTATGGTGTCTTATAGTGTCACCTAACCATCTCTGTGTTGATATAAAGCCTATTTCCATTACAGTTATTTTGGCACTGCATTGATTGGATGACACTAGAAAGTGTTATCAATCATTAGTAAGGAAACAGTTTAAGGAGGTCTGTGGTTTTGACTCCCCTTGTTTTTTCACTGTCCAAGCAACTGACTTGGAAACACTCCAAGAATTTGGAAATATGGTCTTCTAGGATTACATTCTGTTAAGCTGAATTAGCTGTGATCATTCATTTCCTGTATTTAGCTGTTATGCAATGTCTCTGTGTTTTGTTATGGGTAGGTAATGGAGGAAGTGAGCATTGCTATCGTTAACGGAAGAAACAAAAACTTTTGAAGTGCATATTTCTGGTAATTAAAAAAAAAAACCCTCACCTCCTACATTTCTGGGAAAATGTACCAAAAATAACATCTCATTCTACCCCACAGTTATTTGGAAATAACCAAGCATCATCCAAATAAGTACTTTCCAAAACATTGACAGAAAACTTACCGAATGGTAAACAAAAAAAACACCACCAAGAAGTGGAATGGAGAGTTTGTGCAGGCTAATCTCAACAAAAGACAGATCATGTAAAAAGCAAATAATTTAATTTAGTGGCATTTTGAACAGTGCTGTAAGTTATATAATATAATTTGTATGGAACATTTTAGATCTTCAACATCATATATATTTGTGTTATTATTTAAGGAAGTTTATTGAAATTATTGTTAATTCAGATAATTGCCAGGAGTTCGATCTTCACCAGGTCAAGGTTGACTCAGCCTCACATTTTTCTGAGATCAGTAAAATGAGGACACAGATTGTTGGGGGCCATATGCTGATTCTGTAAACTGCTTAGAGAGGGCTGTAAAGCACTGTAAGATAGTGTATAAGTCTAAATGTTATTGCTATTGCTATTTATTGTGTTAATCTAGAGTTAGATTCACAATGCAAAACTGTAGAAACTTAATAATTCAAGTTCCAACTAAGAATGATTAAGGCAGCATCTAAGAATATAGGCAATTCCAACCAGGGTGATTTTTGGAAAATTAGGGTATTTAGCTGTGATAAATTCAATATTTTCAGATATCAATATTTTCAGCTATTTATTATAGCTCCAAGAGCTCTAATTACAATTGGTATACCATTGGGTTTCTTTTTCCATAAGCATTCAGCTTTGATCTGTAAATCCTAATATTTCAAAATATATGCCCCTGACATATTGGAACACTGCTCTCATGTCACCCCTAGTCCTTCTTTTCATAAAACTAGACATATCCAGTTCCAGCAACCATTCTTTATATGTTTTATCCTTGAGTCCCCTAATCATCCTTGTTGCTTTTCTCTGCACTCTTTCTAGGGTATCAACATTCTTTTTACATCATGGCGACCAAAATTGGATGCAATATTCCAAGTGTGGCCTTACCAAGGCATTCTAATACTTCACGTGATCTTGATTCTATTCCTCTGTTTATGCAGCCTAGAACTGTGTTGGCTTTTTTGGCAGCTGCAGCACACTGTGGCTTTATTTAAGTAATTGTCTACTAGGACTCCAAGATCCCTCTCACAGTCACCACTATTGAGCAAGGTACCATGTATACTGTACCTGTGCATTTTGTTTTTCTTGCCTAAATGTAGAACCTTACTTTTTTCACCATTGAATTTCATTTTGTTAGAAAGCACTCAAATATTCAAGTCTGTCAAGACCCTTCTGTATCTTAAGCCTATCTTCCAGAGTGTTGGCTATTCCTGCTAGCTTGGTGTCATCTGCAAATTTGATGAGTTCCCTATCTGTGCCCTCGTCCAAAACATTGAAGAGTACTGGGCCTAAAACAGAGCCCTGGGGTACCCCACGGCATACTTCCCTCCATGTAGATGCAGTTCCATTGAGGACTACATGTTGAGTGCAGTTGGTCAGCCAGTTATAAATCTATCTGGTGGCGATGCTGTCTAACCCCCATTTTTCTATTTTATCAAGTAGTAGGCTATGGTCTACTGAAGTCCAAGTAAATTATATCGACAGCATTCTTCTGGTTCACTAATTTTGTCATTTTGTCAAAGAATGCAATAAGATTAGTCTGGCATGATCTGTTTTTGACAAACCCATGTTGGCTTTTGTTATTACTTTGTTTGCTTCTAGGTGTTCGCTGATTCGTTGTTTGATTAACTTTTCCAGAATCTTCCCTGGTATTGAGGTCAGGCTGATAGGTCTGTAGTTTCCTGGATCTATTTTTTTTCCTTTTTTGAATATAGGAAATACATCATCTCTTTTCCAGTCCTCTGGCAATTTCCCGGTGTTCTAGGATCTTTGAAAGATATAGTTCAGTGGTTCTGAGATCACATCTGCCAGTTTCTTCAGAACCTTGGGGTGTAATCCCTCTGGTTCTGGTGATTTGAATTTGTCTAGGGTAGACAGGTGCTCATTTAACATTTTCTTCCCTATTTTGACTTGTGTTCCTAATCTGTTTTTGTGGTGCTGTTTTTGATAGTTTGGACTGCTTTTCCCTTTGTGTAAAGGCAGTGTATAATACTGCAACATGACAATATAGCAACATCAATGAACCACACTTTCCTCTTTCAATAGCTGTTATATCAGACATGTTATGAAGGTGCCTGTCTGTTGGATTGTAAAGTCCAATAAGGTCATGTTTATGTGTTATGTTTATGTAGTGTATATTAGAGGTGAAGACCCTTTGAGAGCTGTATGCAATGAAATTTCATTTTAATGTATGCCAATTAGTGGACATTCAAAGTGACAATAAAGTTATAAGTTATTCTAAGGTCTTAACCTACTCATTTCCCAAAATCTGCTCAATATCATGGTTCCAGTAGTTTTGGGGTTTTTTTTTAAGATTCAAACCCAAACCTCTAGCTAATAATAATAATAATTCCCTCAACACTGTTTACAAAGTGTACACTACTATTACTGTTAATCTTCTCACCACTCCTTCTCACCCATCCCCTCCCACTTGACTGTTTCCTAGTATGATTTGATTGTTGATTGTACCCTATGACTATCATTAAGTGTTGTATGTTATGATTCTTGATTCTTAACAAGTGTACCTTTTCTTTATGTATACTGAGAGTATTTACACCAAGACAAATTCCTTGTGTGTCCAATCACACTTGGCCAATAAAGCATTCTATTCTACCTCTAGCTAAGTTTCTAACGAATAATTTTGATTACTTGGTCATGATGCTGCTTGTGAAATGTTGTTGTAGCCACTGATCAAATGGTCAATTGTTTCATTCTCTTCACTATAAAGGCAACATTTGCTATCTCTATATATAAAAGTGAAATACCACACATGCATCATCACAAAATCTCCAGAACCATAAAGCCTACAAACTTGAAATTTGGCACATATGTTCTTCTTGGCTTCTAGGTGCTCACTAAAAATGATTTTTTGAAATGACCATAAGAGCATTAGTATTTCCTATATTATTATTAACACGTTTTGATGCTAAGGAGTTCTACTCCCCCTCCCCACCAGAAAAGAAAACTGTTCCAAATGCAAAACACAAGCAGAGGAGAAGAGTTTCAGTTTTAGTTTCACAGAAGCAACCAGAACAGTTTAGCTAAGCCACTCCCAGCCTCCTTCCTGTCTCCTTCTTGCTCACACAGCAAATACTGCTTCAGTTTCCAAACAGCCCTCAACTCTCTCACACATTGACAGGACACTAGCCACATGAACACCGATGGATGCTGGTAGGCAGAGCCACAATTTCCCCCCATTATTTCCCCCCCAAAAAACTAAGCCCAATCACATAGTTTCGTAGCGAAGCACAGGTATAGAGCTAGTTATTTGATAGATGTTGAATTTTTGCCTTCATGCAATTAGTTGATCGGGTATTCTTCAGTCTTTCAATTTCAATTGAAAGCTTCCATTTTCTTTTTTTTTAACAGCCCTGATTTTAACCAACTCCATGTGGGGTTTTTATCAGCTTTTTCTTATATTTCTTTCAAGTATTGACCATGCATTGGCTTGTTCTTCCAATTAACAAATCAATTTTCAGTTGTTTATTTTTTATACTCAGTCTTCACCTTTGTTGTTTTCAAGAGTTTTCCTTAATTGACTTCCTTCAGTTCTTGGCTTTTCTTAATGTAGTCATTCAAGCCATACATTTCTTCTTCCACAGTTTGTTTCACCTCTAAATCCTCTCTCCCCTTTGGCTCTTGGCAAATACAGCAGATCAGTTTCACTTTCTGTGTGCGAAGCATGATGCATTTTCATTAGTTTTCTTATTTTCTTACCCAAGTTATCAAATTTCCATCCAGTCAACTATTCCTGCTGTATATCGAATAACAAGGACTGCCCAGGTATTAATTCCTTTAATGATGTTTATACAATTTAGCTTTGATTTCAAATTTTGATATATTTGGTAGAAGTATTCTGAAATAAATAGGAAACTTCCAAAAATCCCCCAAATCTCCAAAATCCTTATTGTTAAACTGTACTCCTTCATCTTCAACAATTTTGCCTGCCTTCATAGCTATGGTTGCACATCTGCTGGTGCCAAATCACATTCCCTTTTCTTTAGTGAAGTCTTTTGTGCTTTTTAATAAAGAATCTAGCTCAGCCTTTGCTTGGCATGCAGCACTTGCCTCAATGAGCGTGCAGGTCGAATTTATTCATCAGCATACAACAGCTTTGCAGAGTATGTAAAGTGAAGGTCTTGCAACCCAACTACATTCATACGGAGCTGATGATCATATGAAATGATGCTTCTGCTGGGAAAGTGGAAGGGCACAGCTGCCTACAGGTGGAGCTTCAAAAGGGTTTTGTAGTACAATCATGATGGCTGCTGGTTCATTCCTTCACTTCTGTATAACCACAGAGGAACTGGATATCAACTGTATGACTATGCAATCCTGTCTGTTTCTAGAAGCTATCATATAGGAGTGACCACCAGAGAAAACTAGTTTCTAGAAGATACTGAACCCATAGAGTGACAGGACCTTTGGAAAAAAAAAACAGTGATGAAGAAAAATGAATGGGAAACAAATTTGATGGCAGGAGAGGGAGTTATCTTGAAAGAATAACTTGGATGGAATGGATCAAATGAAAATCAACTTGAGTGGTGTTAAGAATCAAAGGCATCTACTTGGAGATGTTTTGAGATGAGAAAAAATATACCTTATATATAACTAATTAAATAAATAATCCACTCATATACCATGGTTTGGGCAATATGGTATGACCTAGTTGCTGGCAAGAAAGAACAGCTTTGGCTAGAATTTGAGAAAGCAATAGAGACATATCCAGAATCAAGGAGAGAACCAACCTAGAACGAAAGAGAAATTTCCTGACAGATAGAAAATCAGTGAAACGACTTGTCCACAGAAGTTGTGTGGGTGCTCCAACACTGGAGTTTTTTTATAAAAAGAGTTTGGACAATCGTTTGTCTGAAATGGTATAGGCTTTCCTGCTTAAGCAGGAGGTTGGACTAGAAGACCTCCAAGATCCCTTCCAACTCTTTTATTCTGTTATTCATAAATGAAGAAGCATACATAATGCAATCCTGATTGTTGACTTCAGCTCCTACCAGCCTAGCCAACAGGACCAAAATATCTAGAATCTTCAGATTACTTAATCTTTGCAGATAAATGGAAATAAATGATAGGCAAATGCTAAAGGAGGAAATGAAATTCAAAAGATACCAGACCCAGTGCCTTCTATCAAGATGGAATAATCATAAAAATGAGATGCTAGATTCTAAATCAAGTACCCAGTTTCAGGCAGAGTAACGATTTTGTAGAGTGTGCAAGTAACTCAATGAGTTGCTTCTTTTTCTTGCTTACTAAGGCCCTGTGGCTGGCCTTGTAAGTGACAGGTAGGAGAGTCATGGCCATGTTTGGAACTGCTACCCACGCCGGAAGATTTTTGAGCAGTCGTCAACTCTCATTAACCAAGCAGGGTTGCATGGGCAGCCTTCTGTGCAGCATACATTTCATTTATCCCACATTGTGCAGGAAGCCAGGAGATTGAAGCAATCTCCATCCTTGTTAACAGGAACTCTGTACCTACTTCTCTGTGCCTTGTGCTGTGAATGAATGAGGAAAGATGTGTTTGGAATTGGCAAAAAGCTTCTCCAGCTGGAAGAATGCTCTGGCAATAGCCTGGGAGTTGGGAGAAGAATGAGAAACAATTGCTTAAAAAGAAAATCACTTGGATTTCTCCCCAAATTTCTGCTGAGGCAATGACAGTTGAGAAGCTTTTTCCAACCCTGCTCCTGCTCCGTTGCTAACCTCTCCGTTGAATGTGATATTGCTGCAACCAGCACTTTCACTGATGCGTCGGTTTTCCATTCCCACACTAGATAATTGTTAAAAGAGCCCCAGCAACAGAGAGACTTATTTTGCAATATAATTATTCCTGAGCATTACCACACTTGTTCTCCCCCAGGAAGGGTCTCTGTTTGGTGCTTTAATAAAGCAGATCTGAGACCCACTTCTTGCCTTCCCAGAATAGAATCAGGGGGCAGCACCTTAATTTGACATGCTTTCAAGTTTAGTAGCAACCTCATCTCCCTTTTCTTGGCTTGTCCACTGGCTGTGTAATTAAGCAGGAGGTGGCAGAAAACAGGGACTTCTACACCCCAATAATGTTACTTTGACCAGGTCAAAGGCCAGAGGAGAACTTAGAACCTGTTTCTCCTTGAACTCTACTTGTTTGCAGATATGGAGGAAGAGTTCAGAGCAAAGTCATGCCACGATCCCAGAATGAAAAGTGTCACTAATACAGATTTCAGAATGCACACAATTCACTCAGCACTTCATCCTCAAGATGTGACGTATTGCATGGTTTTTCCAGCCAAAAGAGAACCTTATAATATATCTGAACAAATAGAAAACACTGTAATCTGATCATCCGGTTAAATTCGTCTGGCTGATCCTGCATTCATTCTTTCTCAAACATGACTCAGACACGTTTAGTCACACATCACGTATGACCTAACCATGCTCATCAAAGCCCGGGGTTGCTTAACAAGGACCCCATGATCTTTAGAAATAGTTTGCATATAACCTGCTGTATGGATAAGTAATTTTAAACCCTGGACTTCATGGATTTATGCCTTTCCATTCCTATGTGGCCTTTAGATAGCCATATATCTTACTAAGCATAAACATAATTTTGTTGTTAAAAGGAATGACTGCCTTTCAAAAATGAAAATAATAGTATGAGCTTCTGAAGCAGGTTGGCAGCTTTTGGTAGGAAGGGCAGGCTTCTATTCTCCTAATTTTTCCATCTGCCAAGGGGCTGCAAAGGATGGGGCTTGGTGTCATAAAATCACCAGAGAAATCAAGGGCAGGATTTGGAGCCTGTTCTTTTTAAACATTTATGTTTAAAAAGCCCTGCAATTAATATGTCAAAGCTGTCAGAGGAGGGATGCAATACCATGACCCTTTAAAAAGATTATTTGGATGTGTGAAAATTTACAGTTCACTGGAGTTAGATTTGGGCAAGAAATAAATATGCCACTTACTTTTAGTAATTACACTTGCCCACATGCACACAGAGATGTAACAACGCCACCTTATAAAGTTGGAAAAATAATAAATCTATAATATTGGGAAAACCTCCCCCCCTCAAATAAATTAATCATATTTCTAATAGAAAATAAGAGCTTGCTAAATTTTGCATAAATTCTGAAATCTGGGTTCATTTTGAAGACATTCATTTTCATTCAATAAAGCCACAGATGGGGGTTGAGTGTTGGAGGGAGAACAGGTCATTTTCTTGCCCTACATCAGCTTGTCTTGAATATCCTAAAGCAGTGCAGCTTGAAAAACACTGGTATGAAAGGAGATACTTTGGGTCCTGTATTCTGCTGAGATAACAGTCAAAGTCCTTCTGCTGTTCTTTTCTCAGCCTGGGCCTTGTAAATTCTTCTCCAGTTCTTGCCACCACTTTGTTCTGTTTTCTCAGTGCCTTTCCTCTTTTCCCCATTGTCCTAATTCCATCTGCAAAATGTGGATCAGAGAAGTTGTGTGACTTCCTGGCATAATTGTTCCAGTGGTGGGATTCCATTTTTTTTTACTGCTGGTTCTTTGGGCGGGGCTTGGTGGGCGGGGCACTGCTTGATGGGCGTGGCAGGAGAAGGTTACTGTAAAATCCGCATTCCCTCCCCACCCCGCTAACCTGCTTTCCAGCCCCGTTCTCCTGTGGAGGGCAACAAAATAAGACCCAGCCGATTAGCTGGGACTCGGGAGGCAGAGAATAGATGGGGGTGGGGTCAGTCAGAGGCGGTATTTGCCGGTTGTCTGAACTGGTCAGAACCTGCTGAATACCACCTCTGAATTGTTCCCTCATTGAAAGGGTTCCTTCAAGTCTGCTGACTCCTGCAAAGTGTCTGCAGTTTTCTTGGCAAGATTTTTTTCCTCAGAAGTAGTTTGCCATTGGCTCCTGCCTAGGGCTAAGAGATAGTAGTATGTGGCCCAAGGTCACCTGCCAGGTGGCTTTCTACCTAAAGTGGAATTAGAAGTCAATTTGTTCTGGTTTCTATCCTGATGCTTTAACCACTGTACCAAATTGACAAATGCAAATGTGTTTAAAAAAAGAAAACCATCCAGGCTTCATCTAGGACTCTGGAACTCTTGTGTTGCATTGCATTCAACATATTTTTGCATTAAACTGGTAAACTTGCTGTGGGGGGAGGAATCCTTCTGAGGGCATTCTTCAAACATCCCTCCATCTATTGTCTCCCACAGTTTGTCAATCATTACAGTCCATTTCTGTACTGAATTAAAGTACTAAAACCAATAGTAGCCCATTAGCCATAAGGGAAAAAAACCCTACCATTTGTATGTAAGCATTCAAGGTGAGAAAAGCTAAATCCTTCAATGGGAAGAAGATAAAACCAAAAGAAGAAGAGGAAAAATGGCTGCTCTTTAAACCATGTCTTCATCAGTTTGGTTCTAGATGGAATGTGGAAGTCGGGCACATTTGTGTAAACTGGATGCCTTTTGGAGAAAGTAGGTTGCCCCAGATTTCTCAGGAATTGTTTAGAAAAAAGCATTTCAGTACAGTGAAATTAGACAGATAAAGCAGAAAATAATAGTATATATTGTCTCTTTAAGCTACCTATATATTTGGCATATACAGTACTGTGCAAAAGTCTTGGCCACCATTTGCTTTATTGTTTTAATAGTCATAAAATGTTTCTAAAACAAAGTTTTATGACCATTTGATCTTGAATAGCACATCTTGAATATCCAGTTTGCTTGCGGGTTTCCCTGTGAAAGTAGCCTTACTGATACAAAAGTATGGTTTTATTTCTGTCAAATTTAGTGATCCTTGGCATTTTGACTGGAATGATGTGATAGAAAGTTGGCCTTATTAGTAAGCTTCCAATGTATTACACTCACATAACTAGTGTAGATATTCTAGTCCTCAAACATACGTTGCACAAACCTGATGTAATAGACCTTTTTGCACAGTAGTCGTTTTGGCATGGCATACTTAGACACCTACAGGTGTTAACAATGGCAGTACTTTGGATTCTATTCCATTTAGGTTTATGTGGGCCAGGTGCCTGCTGTTGCTCAGGTGTAAAGGGAGATCACACAACATATTTGCCACTTTGGCCTATGGAAACTCTTTTTTCTGCTTTTGTATGTTTTGGATTCTGCATACAAATTTCCTGTATTTTCTGGTTGTACTCTAATAAGGAGACAGAGACATAATTATATCTGGTCATTATACCATTGCTACAACAACCAATCTAAAGGTGGCCTAAGACTGTTGCACAGCACTGTAAATAATTTCTTTTTGGTAGCAGTTGCACACAAGCATAACTATTTATGAGGACAATACTGTATGATCTGAAATATATGAATGAGGTGACTTGTCCTCCATTCTTCTTACTGTTGTCTTTGTCCTTGAATCTGAGATAATGTTTGCTAGTAGAACACAAAGTACACTATTCATTAGAAGTAAATATTTATTCCCAGTCCTTCATATGTTCACAAAACAATGTCTCAGTGTAATGATAGCATAGATCAATCACAAGCAATTCATAATCAAAGCCACTGTTGGAATACAATTCCAATTATTGTCACGAAAAATTATTGGATGAGGAGGGAATTGAAAGTATTACAATTCATAAAGACCAGAGTTTGGGAAGACTGAATGAATGAGTCAGAATAGAGCTACAAGGGACCCTGGAGATCTTCTAGTCCAACCCCTTGCTCAAGTGAAAGATCATATACCATTTCAGACAGGTGGCTGTCCAGTCTTTTCTTAAAAACCTCCAGTGATTCATTAGAAAAAACACATTGATTCATTAGTAATTGGGCTGTATATATTCCCTCAGAAAGGCTGGGCCCATTTCTGATCAGGGAATGCTTTCAAGCAATGGCAAATTAGAAAATGGAAACTTCCTGCCAGAATGCTCTTGGTATTATCTGTGAGGCAGGGAAGCAGGTACTTTGATTTGAGCTGGCATAGTAGCACAGTTTGACCTAGCCCAGGTGACCACTCAAGTCTTTCTCATTGCAGGTGGTGGTAGGGAAAGTGTGTGGCCCTTTACATCTTAGTAAACTTGCATCATCTGTAAAAGGGGGCAATGGTTATTTGTGGGAGGTTTAATCCAACATTTTCTAGATCCCCATTTGTGTCCAAAAATCTCAATTTCACTGCAGGGCTTCCATTGTATTGGTGCCTTTAATAGTCCTGAGTTGTAGAAAACAACTTTCTCACTATAGTCTTCCATGATAGGAAAAGTTTCCATTCAATTGATTTCTGCATGTGAGATCCAAAACTAAAGTTAGAGGAACAGAACAGAATAGAACAGAACAGAACTTGGAGGTCTTCTAGTCCATCCCCCTGCTCAAGGAGGAGAACCTATACCATTTCAGACAGGTGGATGTCCAGTCTCTTCTTAAAAACCTCCAATGATGAAGCACCTACAATTTCCGAAGGCAAACTGTTCCACTGGTTAATTGTCCCCACTGTTAGGAAGTTTCTCCTTAATTTCAGGTTGTTTCTCTCCTTGATTAGTTTCCATTCGTTGTTTCTTGTCTTCCCTTCTTGTGCTTTGGAAAATAAGTTGACTCCCTCTTCTTTGTGGCAACCCCTCAAATATTAGAATACTGCTATCATGTCACACCTAGTTGTTCTTTTCTCTAGACTAGCCAAATCCAAATCCTGCAACCATTCTTCATATGTTTTAGTCTCCAATCCTTCAATCATCTTAGCTGCTCTTCTCTGTACTTTTTCCAAAATATCAACATCTTTTTTGTAGTGTGGTGACCAAAACTGGTTTCAGTATTCCAGGTGTGGTCTTCCTAAGGATTTTAAAGGCCCCCCCCCAAAAAAAAGAATGACTTAATTATAGTCCAAGTATGATTCAATTTTTTCATGCTGTTTTGGAGACATTGAAAATACAGCTGAATGTACCCAGGTGAAATAGGCATATTTTGCTTTAGTGCCGGGTTGTCAAGCTCACACCATCATGTCATCGTCACGTGATGTATCGTTACTTTTCCCCCTAAATCAGGAGTGGGTGTGGCCAGTGAGTGATGCATCTGGTCTGTGGGCTACGAATTTGACACCCCTGCTTTAGAAGATCCCAACAGATTCTTCAAGTCTAAATACTTAGCTACTTTGTAGGTGGTGTTAGAATGCTCGTCTGCTTAAAAGAGAGAATTTTGTTTCTGAATACCGAAGACGGTATAGTGGTTGAGGTGAAATGTGTTCCATACAAAGATCCATAAAAGAGGAGCAATATCAAAGGATATGTCCAAAAGTATTGACTGTTTCTGATCCACAGGGGCAAATGCGTATCCATTATATGGTATATTATTGAATTCACCCTCCAGTCAAGCAGTTAGAAAGAGATTAGTTCAGCTCTTTAAAAAATGGTCTCCAATATTGAGGTAGTAGCATCAAGGTCTTAAAATAACCAGCTGGCTAGATGCACAGGACTTTTGATAGCCTAAAGACACTCTCAGGAGATCAATGTGCAGTTCTGCTTCTGTGCGGCTCTGTGTGAGGAGAGCTCTCTAGCCTCTCATAGGACGTGGATAATAGACATTCAGGTAAGGGCCAGAAATGCACTGTGACAAGTGCGGTTATTAATTTTCAGAATTCTGCTCTGGATGTTTATGTTATACCTTTCTTCAGTCAAGAAGTTCAAAAGAGTAGACACGGGACAATTGTATTTTATCATTGTGAGAAATGCTATCCAGAGACAACTATTGATCTATTTAGATCTGTGAGCGAGACCTTTCTAAAGGATGCACCCACTATCAAAGTCTCCTTTCGATTCTCTTCTCTCTTGGCCAACATACTGTTCTCTGAAGTGGCTTAAATGGGTCTTGGCTGTGTGCTGGCATACACAGCAGATGAGTCATGAGCAAGAAAAGGATAAAAAAAGGAGAACAACATCTGATGTTCAGAAAGTTTCCCCTACTGGCTTCTTCAGGAAAGAAAAAAAGTATTCAGGGCAGGCACAGAATTTCCTCATAATCAAGAAAGAAGATAAGGTTCACTATTTTTGGGTGAGCAAATCACTTAGAAATGTTTATTTTCCCAAACTGCATACAGTAGAAAGAAAATCATTTCTGGAGAAAAGGTATGGCTTAGAAAGACAAATGTTAAATTTAAAAAAAAAAAAAACTCTATTCTGAGTGTTACACAGGCATTCCAGGGATTTGTTTAAATGGACACAATGTAAACTAGGTAAGAAATATTGCCCTTCATTAATAAAGAAATAATCTCTAATATTTGGCATAGTTTTGAATAAACTGTGGGTAATATTAGGGAAGTTCTAGTCAATGCAATCATTTGGCATCTTTCTGTATCCCCTTGAAACTGCATCAATCAGCTGAATGGAAATGCCTTCCCTGTACCCACTATGTATATAAATTTGCATGGGTTACGTTCATACAACCCACACACATGATCAAGTGAACCATGGTCTCCTTAATTCTCTGGCTTGAGATGACATACTAAATCAAAAACTAACCAATCAGCTTGGCTTTACATAACATGCTCACTTAAAATGAAGTTAGCTGGTTGTGGCTCAGTATCTTGCAAGTGGTTACTATTATTCAATCTATGAATGTTTCTTTTTTATCACAATGAAAGAAATACTATTATTAGTATAGTATAGTATAGTATAGTATAGTATAGTATAGTATAGTATAGTATAGTATAGTATAGTATAGTATAGTATAGTATAGTATAGTATAGAACAGAACAGAATTCTTTATTGGCCAAGTGTGATTGGACACACAAGGAATTTGTCTTGGTGCAAATGCTCTCAGTATACATAAAAGAAAAGATACATTCGTCAAGAGTCAAGAATCATAACGCACAGCACTTAATACGGTAATAGCCATAGGGCATAATAAGCAATCAAATCATACTAGGAAACAGTCAATATAGATCGTAAGGATACAAGCAACAAAGTTACAGTCATACAGTCACAAGTGGAAGGGAAGTCACAAGTGAAGAGAAGGTTAACAGTAGTGCAGATTTCAAAAATAGTTGGACAGTGTTGAGGGAATTATTTGTTTAAGAGAGTGATGCCGTTTGGGAAAAAACTGTTCTTGTGTCTAATTGTTCTGGTGTTCAGTGCTCTACAGTGTTGTTTTGAGAGGAGGAGTTGAAACAGTTTATGTCCAGGATGTGAGGGGTCTGTAAATATTTTCACAGCCCTCTTTTTGACTCTGTGCAGTATACAGTTCCTTGATGGAAGGGACGTTGGTAGTAATTGTTTTTTCTGCAGTCCTAATTATCCTCTGAAGTCTGTGACATTAGAATGTAAAAAAAAAAAACCTGATCATTTGCCACATTAGAACTGCCAACTCTCCACAGCCTTTCCTCCTATGTCATTTTATAGCAAACTGACATATACACATCAAGCTTGCTTCTTCACATCCTGAGGCCAATGAATGCTCCATCTGCCACATTCCTGTGTGCCAGGTTAACTTTAAAAACCACTGCAAGAAATGTGAAAAACACAAATAGACATTTTACCATGCATGGTAGACCTGTGAAAAAGCCAAGAAATTTTGGATGTAATTTTGGATACAACAATGCAAAATATTTTAAAGATTAATATTGCAATGAAATCAGATTTTTTTATTAGAATTTATGGATACTGAACTAGAAAAGACTCATGGAAAATTAATTTCGTAAATGGTAACAGCAGCAAGATTATTATATATGTGCAAAGATGGAAGAGTATTGAAATTGCTACAATGGAGGAATGAATCGTAAAACTGTCAGAATTCGTGGAAAAGCCAAAGTGGAAGCATTCTCACAATTGGCTACATAGTTCATAGGACCCTCTGACACTCAGCTTTGAACCACAACCACTGTAAGTATCTACATTGCCACCAGAACTCCATACAATATGCACAATGAATTCCTGTACCTCCAAAGCAGTTATCATTGCCTAATTGATTGCCTGATTGTATAGAGGAAGATGTACAAAGGAATTCATATATGAACACATGACATACAGTCAGGAAAAACAAACACTTTGTAATTCATATTGCACGTACTAGAATTGGAACAAAGATAGCTAAGCTGACCTACACATCTTTCTGCTCTTCTCCAATCCATTGCTCATCTGAATAGCTCCTAAAGTCTTGGGTGTTTTATTATGTACTAGGTTTTTTTTTTTAACCTCGGATTTCTGGTCAATAACAGCAAAAAAAAAAAAAGGTTAGATTTGGGAAGAACAGGTGAACTATTCAAAATTGATTAATTTCAGCTATTTGAGATGTAGTTTTATCTTTCTTTTCTGGGGAAGAGTTTCGCTCTAAGGCAGCAAATTTAAAAAATGTGGCAGTCCTTGGAAATTTGTGACAGCTGGTAAGTAGGTGGTTGCAGTTTATGAATGATAAGATCTAATATAAAATTTGTCTTCTACTTTTGTCTGGGCAACACAGTATGACCTTCATCTTGCAAAAAAAACAAACCAGCTTCCAGTTAAAACCACTGGTCTCCATGAACCTCCAGTCCAGTCCATCATCATGCTCATCCTGGGGTACAATAACTGTGAGCCCTAAAATGTAAGCCCTAATCCTTCCCCAAATGCTATGCTCCTCCAACAATATTCTCACATTATGTAAAATTATACCTATTACAGAATCTTAAACATACCACAAAATTGTCCTCAAATTCACTTGATTTACAGTACCTCGTCTCTGGAAATGCTTTTCATCCATCTTTAAAATCAACCTTCTGAATACTGAGTCTCATTCATGGAAACTTTCTCCATGATCTGGAGTCTTGCACCGCTTTCTCTGTGAAATTGCCTAGGATTCCCACAAGTGTTTGAAAGTGGAGCTTGCACAGAGGGCCAGATGCAAAGAAGTTCTTGAGAAAGACTTCATCCAGAAATGCTTATGATAATAATATTCATCTTAAAGATGCTATCAATCTGTTTGGTTTTAAATCACACTTGGAATCAGGCTACCACACAAACTGTCTGCTCATGATATAGGGTCTTAATAGAGGGTCATGAAAGGGGCTCTTTTTTTTTCAGTGTAAAGTGGGAACGTTCAATTAAATGCATAAAACAGTTTATCATTGTGAAAATTTAAATGTCCAATAATGATGAATGCTCAACAAGATGAGGACAAACATGTTAAAGAGTGAAAGAAAGTGAGACCATTTGATAATTCTCTGTCATCTTAAACAGACACATAAAAATCCATGTCTCTTTTGAGAACTATAATTTTATGAATGAAGAAGCAGAGTGATCAGATTTCTAGCCTGCTTAAATATACATCTGGAATATATTGTACTCTTTCCATTAGAAATAATAGCTCCTGAACATTCAAGGAAGGCTTTGCTACAGACACTGCAGATAAGTATACAGAGATGTAGACAGATGCAGAGAGAGTCAAGGTGGGATTCTCCACCCTCGAGAAAGATAATTTTTCACTTATCTCCATCCAAAGGCAGCCTTTCCCCATCTGTTTGAAATTGTTTCCCATATTCAGTTGGCTTTACCATTGCAATACTTTTGGTTCCTCCCTCATAAAAAAAATATTTATTTAAATACTTTTTTTTTTAAAAAAGTAAAAGTTCCTTGACATGTGTGGTAAAGACATCTTGGGCATTTTCTGCTTCACTACTGTACTTAGGAAAAACAATGGATGTCGTCAAGCCATCGAGCTTAACAATATTTTTTAAAATTATAAATTGCTCCTTTTTTAATACCAAAAATACTAAAGAATTGAGGCAAGTTCAGTTATATAACAAAATTTTGGTAGCTAAAAATATTTAAACTAATAACATTTATCCTAATTCATTTTAGCAACCATTGGCAACTTTATGTGGACTCAAAAATGCTGGATGGTATGACTGGGCTGAACTGCAAATAAGAGATCCAGTGATGCATAGTAACTTCCTATAATGTAATCATTAGCATTTTTGTTGGGAATTAAAACATAGGCACCTATCCGTTCATATTAATAGAAAAATCCACCTACGAAAAATAGATACAAATAGCCTCTGTTTGAGAATTTTCTTCATTCTCTTATTTCCTGGGGTCAATATTATGCAAATTACAGAAGACTTTGAAAACCTCATTATCACTTCATTTACTTGTGAGCAAGATCAATCTATCAATTACTCCAACAGTCCAGCAGATGCCACCCATTTTCCTCCTCTGAAAACCCCTGTGGCTGCATTTTCCAATGTGTTCGTTATTCCACTATTAGGACTACATTAAATAATGCTCTATCCTCACCAATAACTCCCCAAAGTGCTCACCAGTACGTATTCGATGAAAAACATAATATTCTCCTCATGTATTGATCATTGCTCAGCAGTATTATGCAGTATTAAGGCTATACGTTGTCTGCTATGTTCTACATTCATGCATTCAACGATACCTTGGCCTCCAAAGTTTTAAAACCCAAAATGAGCTTATTCTCTTTTCATTAGAGACATACCAAAATACATGGTTAAAGAAGAAGCTGTCGGTATTTCAAAATAGATACGAAACTATATACATACAAGCTTCTCTCCTATTGTCTCTGCTTGCCCAGTCACAACCATCAGGGAGGACATGTTGCAGGTCCCGCCTATTAGATTGCATCACAGGGGTGATGGTGCAGGGGTCCCCAAACCCTGGTCTGTGGACTAGCACCTGGCCACGGCATACCAAAAACTGGGCCGTGCAAACAAGCAACGCCCCATCTGCGGGATGCAGGCAGCACAACAAAACCATGCCCACTCCAGTCTGCAGAAAAACCTCTCTCCATGGAACTGGTCCCTAAAGGTTGAGGGCCACTGATCTGGTAGGACCTAGGAGTTGTGCCCTCTCTGTTGCAGCATTTGCCCTATAGAACAGCATCCGCTCAAGATTTGGGTAACTTGGACTCTTTAGCCTTTCAAAAGCCATTAAACATCTGGTTGTTCCTCTAAGAATTTGGGCCAAGAGGCTAAATAGAATGCTTTTGAACTTCAGGCATAAATTTATGTCTCCTTTGTTATTTTTGATTATTTATAGAATATTTTGATTTTAATTTTTGTTTGCCATGTATTGTGAGATTAGTGCCTATATACAAGTAGTTCTTGACTTAGTGACCTCAGCTGAGCCTGAAATTTCCATTATTAAGCAACCCAGTTGTTAATTGAGTTTTGCCCATTTTACAACCATTTTTACTACAATTGTTAAGTGAATCACTGTAGATGTTAAGTTAGCAACACTGTTGTTAAGTGAATCTGGCTTCCCCATTGACTTTGCTCACCAGAAGGTCACAACAGATGACCATGTGAGTCCAGAACAGTGCAACCATCCTAAATAGATGTCATTTGCCAAGCACACAAATTTTGATCACACGACCATGGGGATACTGTGAGAGTCATAAGTGTGGAAACTGATCATAAATCACTTTTTAAAGTGCCATTGTAATTTTCAATGGTCATTAAATGAATGGTCGTAAGTCAAAGACCACTTGCAAATCAAATAAATAAATAAGCAAGCAAGCTAGGCAGGATGCGAAATGTATGGTTCTGTGGTTTGACATAGGGTTATGTTTGTCTATGTTGATATCAAAACAAAAAGCACTCATTCCATTAAAGCTCTCCCTCCGTATCCCTTCCTGATCCACTACCTCTGGATATGTGTGTGTGTGTGTGTTTTCTTAAGTTTTCGTGGGTATTTACATGTATGGTATTCAGCTTTGTTCAAGCATTTTCCCACGTCATTATAGTTGTGCTTTTAAAGTTGTAGCAACTCCAAGACCAATAAACACAGACCAAGACTCCCAACCAATCAGGATGAAGAAAAAACCATTCTGGCACAGCAGTAGGCTAGTCCCAAATTTAAAACAGAAACGGCTGTGAAAGTCTGACTCACAGATGAACACTATACAGAAGTTTTCTTAAGTTTTTGCGGGCATTTATATGTATGGTATTCAGCTTTGTTCGGGTATTTTCCCACGTCATTATAGTTGTGCTTTTAAAGTTGTAGCAACGTTTCGGCAGAATCTCATCTGCCATCATCAGGCTTGTGTATTGTGTTCGTCTGTGAGTCAGGCTTTCACAGCCGTTTCTGTTTTAAATTTGGTGCTAGCCTACTGCTGTGCCAGAATGGTTTTTTCTTCATCCTGATTGGTTGGGAGTCTTGGACTGTGTTTATTGGTCTTGGAGTTTGCTGTGTTCTGCTTGATTGGTGTTTCTAATATCTTCTGTCTGTTTTGTAGCATTTTTTTGTCTTGATTGGCTGGCAACATTGTGTTTCCTGTATTGGAGGCTTTTAGTGCGGCTTGGCTTCAGGTAAATGGATGGCTATCATTTATTAGGAAGCTAGGTTTCATCTGGGTGCCTGGTTGGGGTGTGTTTGAGCTGGAGGGGGGGGTCTGTTTGTGGGGGGGGTCTGTTTGTGTCCAAGTGTTTGCTTGGCTTGTGGTGTGGATATTTTTTTGTTTGTGAGTGCAGGCTTCCAGATAATTGACAGTCTGGTGGAGTCATCTCTTCTATTCATGCTTTCAGGTTTTTTTTCAATCTCTATGGCTTCTCCGATAATTCTGTAGCTGGGGTTTTCTATAGCGGCTAGGGTTTTGGTGCCATTGAAGTTGATGCTATGACCTGTGGCTTTCATGTGTTGGACTAGTAAGGAAGTGTGTTCCAGCTTTTTTATGGCATTTTTGTGTTCATCCAGGCCGGTACTTATTCTTCTATTGGTCTGTCCAATGTATGTGGCACGGCATGACACACAGGGGACTTCATATATGCCTTGGTTTTCCAGGTCAATTTTATATTTGGGGTTTCTTAGGATGGCTGCTATTTTTCTGTCTATTTTGATGTGATGCCTGTGTAGTATCTTGCTGATTTTGTCTGTAGTACCTCTTATGTAGGGCAGGACAGCTGTTCCATAGGTCTGTTCATCTTCTAAGTCTCCATTATGTCTCAGTGTGTTTTTGTGGATCAGGCCTGTGATTTGGCTTTTGTGGAAGCCGTTGGCTGTCAGTACTTTAGTCAGGGTGCATAGTTCAGTCTTTATGTGTGTCTTGTCTGCCAGGCGTTTGGTTCTGGCAATTAGTGTTTTGGCCACGGAGTTTATCTGTGCTGGGTGGTGGTGGGATTGGATGTTGAGGTAGCAGTTGGTGTGTGTTTTCTTCTGGTATATGGTGTGTCCTAGTGTGCCATCTGTTTTTTTGTAGATTAGTACATCTAGCTTCTACATATATATTTGTCCTGGAAGAAAAATTGCCAGTAGCAACCCTGGCAGTTTTACTCCTGAGCAAATAGCAGCGATATGTAAGGGCTGGAGTGGTTAAGATAGGATCCAGACAGGATTATTGGGTAAACATGGAGCGAGTGCCTGTCTCAATCTCAAGACTAGAAAATGAATGGCCAAAGTTTTGTTACTCCAAAGGATGGGAAGAAGCCTAAACATTGGCACCGACATACACTCTGTGTGTGTGTGTGTGTGTGTGTGTGTGTGTACACATACATACACACACACATATTCATATCCACATCATATACATATACATCAAATACATACAGTCTACATATACATATTCATCTTATGTAGTTCATATACATTATGTACATCATTTTATTTTATTATTTATTTAGTCAAGCATGTATTAGATAACATGTATAAGTATAAACATGATTATCAGTGGTGGGATTCAATTTTTTTTACTACTGGTTCTGTGGCCGTGGCAGGGGAAGAATACTGTAAAACCTCCAGTCAGAGGTGGTATTTGCCGGTTCTCCGAATTACTCAAAATTTCCGTTACTGGTTCTTCAGAACTGGTCAGAACCTGCTGAATACCACCTCTAATGATTATGAATACATGAAATGGATACTACTAATAAAAAGGAACATTAGGACAGGGACAGTAGGCATGTTGGTGTGCTTATGCATCATATACACCATATACACATACAGATATATGTACACATATATCATATTCATACACTAGGCCAGCTAACCTTCTTATATATGCAAAATGAGCTTCTCTTATCAGCAATAAAGCAATATACCAAAACCACGCCATTTGTGCTACTATCCAGTCCTGAAAAGGGGGTAAAATTTCTTAGAGCCTCCTGATTTGGAGTCTGGCAGAATGGGAGGACAGGGGAGGGATCCTGCTGAAAAAAAAAGATGTAATTAAGGGATTCCACCCTTCTTTCCCCCACCACCACCCCTCCCCTCCCATCCACCCACAGGGCAAAGGTGAATAGGCATTCAACATATCATACCATTTGGCTTCCTATCCATAAATAGATAGATGGATGTGCAGTAGTGGCACCTGGAGATGCAGAAGTAAATTAGACCTCTGCAAGATAGATAGCATGCATCGCAACTACATTACCTTCTTTTTCTTTATGCAATTTCTAGGCATGCAATGTAAGAGAGACGCAGCACTTAAAGAGCCTGGAATACTTGGGAGGGGGTGAATTTTCACTAGCACCATTACTTTTTTTTATATTCAAGCTATGATTCCTTTATCCCCCCCCCTCCCCTTTCCACTTTAAGTTCTAGTCATGCTGAGGAGGAAAAGATAACCCTCCATCGCTCCTTTGCAGTGTTCTCTACAGGGATCCCTGCTCCCTGGCATTAATAGGGATGACTCAGAGCGAGACAATCTGATTCTTTTGTGAAGAATTAGCCAAGAAACAATTTTCTCTTATTATTCTGATCTCTTGCCCCCCCCCTCCACCCCAGTCTTCCTGAAATGACTTGAATCATGGATGACTCAAACAGGAATTTCAGCAGAGGACTGAGAAGAAACAGAATAAAGATAGGCAGATTTCAGATTGGTGGGATCTACTAATAGCACTTTGAGATTCATAGTAGAAGCTTGGTGTGATCTCTGACTCTCTGTCCAGAGATAAGGAAACCGAATTAAGGAACTTTCAGACCACTGCTGGTAAATTCCAAGCGGTATCATTTACAATACAATATGTGTATGTACACACTGATATGATTCATACAACCTAAACAAGATGGGTGGGCAACATGCAGTAGCTGAGGACCATGCATAAGATTTTTGGGAAGTGGGCCCAAAGACCAAAGGGGCCAAGATGACAATACAAATCAACAATGTCTTCAAAGATTAAGATTCTTTTAAAGCTTGCCTTCTGGTTTTAATGTGGTTCCTGCTTCAGAAAAGCACAAAAATACAGCACCGCTTTTTAGCACCCAGAGGCGGTTTCAGCCCACAAAAAAAAGAGTTTGGAGGGCTGCAGGTTGCCCACCTGTGTGTTAGATGTGGATTGTTCAGTTTGAGTTTAGTGGAAACCCAGTTATTGAGCTGCTGTTGTAGTTGACATTTTGGAATTAAAGGGCCTTCCTAACCTAGGTAAATCGTCCAGTAGCTCTCCTCCCAACTGGTAATCAAGGTTACAGTAAATACAGTTCTGTGGGTCCTTGGAGCTCTCTGAACTTGATGGTTTTTTGGCAGAAGTTTCATTACCCAACTGGGTAACATCAGTGCTATCTTTTATCACTTTGTTCTTCAGGAACTGCTTTTAACATCAGATGTAATCATATTATCAAATCATGTATATAGAGATCCCTCTTCTCATTTCCTCCCCAACAACTCTGTCAACTCTCTCTAATTGCCCTCTTCTTCCCTCAGTTGCATCTCCAGTGCCATCATTTAGAGAAGAATAACCTTTCAGAGGTTGCTGGACTACAACTCTCAGTATCTCTCATCATTCGTCCTGGCAGAAATACCACCATAGGTCATCAGCACACATTCACAAATATTCCAGTCAAATATGGACTGTCTAGATGACTTCCCAGGTACACCAAAGATGATTGAAGGATTGTCATTGCTTTTAAAGGATCTGTTTGGAAAAGCACTTCATTGTGGTTGAAATCAGGTGTGGCACAATGAAGACAGTCAGGAATGCTTGCTTAACCTCCTTGTTATTTTATATCATGCAAAATCAAAGAGTCATTCTAGGTTTCTGTTTTTGTACCAATGGAGCAAGACAGGCTGAATTTTCTGTCAACTTCTCCTCCCATTTGTACAATGTTGGTGACTGATAACAGTGTAATGTCAAATAGTCCCAGGGCTGACCGAGCTAAAACTAACCCCCACTAACCCAAGTTAACTGCTGTAGGTTCAGGTGATGACATAGAAAGGAAGGGGCCTTGGAAGCCTTCTAGTCCAACCCCCTGCTCAAGGTAGGAATCCTTATACTGGCCAAATGGTAGTCCAATTTTTTCTTGAAAACCTCCAGCGATAAGAGTATCCAAAAGTCTTGGAGGCAAGGCGGTCCATTGATTAATTGTTCTCACTGTCGGGAAATTTGTCCTTAGTTCCAGGTTGAATCTTCCTGCCACAAGCTTCCGCCCATTGCTTCTTGTCCTGCCTTCAAGTGCTATGGAAAATAAATCAATGCCCTCTTCCCTGTGACAGTCCTTCAAGTATTGGAAGACTCCTATCATGTCACCCTCCCTAAGTCTTCTCTTCATTAGGCTAAACATATCTAGTTCATCATACAATTTCTTGTCATCTTTGATGCTCTCCTCTGCACACTTTCTAGGACCTCAGAATCTTTTTTGTATCGTGGTGATCAGAACTGGATTTGTATTCCAAGTGTAACCCCACTAGTGCCGTATAGAGAGGTATTATCACTTCATGTGATTTTGACGCTATCCCTCTATATAATAACTTCATCACCTGAACCAATTTAAGGTATTCATTCAACAAGTTCAAAGTGTGTCACAATTTTTTTCACCAGTGTAAAGGTCTATTTTAAAATAAATCCTGTTGAATTATACCTAGAAACATTTATAGGACTATGACTTAAGGATCCAGGAGTAGGATCCTGTAATTTTTGTGACATCAAAAGTAATTGTAAATAATAGCTAATATATGGTTTGTTTGTGTTTTCTTCATTGTCTTTTTCTCTTACAGGTTTCTACTCAATGGTCACATTACTACACTCTTCCTGTGAATCTCCAGCAAATAAATTCATGCCATTATACTAACACAGGATCAAGTACAATCCAATTAATATTCTGAACTGCATTATATTCATGCATTACTTTATTGTTTTACAGGAAGATTAACTTTTACTTCCATACTTCTGGTCTTTTAAGAAACTGGGCAAATTTGCATATTGCATTAAGCCTATAATGTCATTTGGTTGGTTTTAATTTAGTAAGTTGCTAAGTTGAAAGTATTGGGGGTGAAAGTATTGGGGTTCACAAATGAATGGTTGATAACTTAGTTGGTATGTAGATGAAATCAACAGTGGCTTAGTCAATGAATTATGACTGGCTACATTATGGTTAGATTATTACTTAGCAGAATGTGTGAACATATCCCCATCCCCATTTATTTATTTATTTATTTTTTGGAGGAGGAGGAGGTTAGATTTGAAAAGAACCACTTTGGTGTAGTGCAGTGCTGTCAAACTCCTGGCCTACAGGCCGGATGCGTCACGCACTGGCCATGCCCACTCCCAGTTTAGCAAAGGGGGGGAAAAGTTCCGATAAGTAATGTGATGCTGCCATGACAACGTGAGTTTGACACCCCTGGTGTAGTGGTTAAGGCATCAGGCTAGAAATCAGGAGACTGTGAGTTCTAGACTGTGAGTTTAGGTACAAATTGGGTGACCTCGGGTCACTCATTTTCTCTCAGCCCTAGGAAGAATAAGCAGTGGCAAACCTCTCCTGAAAATGCTTCCAGGAAAGCTGCAGGGACTAGCCCTGCCAGCAGTCACCAGGTGCCTAAAGCTGACTCACCGGCAACAAAACAAAGAGTAGAAAACTTTTAGTGCTCCGAATTTAGGCAAAATGTTAACTGCGCAACTTCTTTCAATATAACAGGACTAGGAAAGGGCTATTCTCCTCAATATATCTAAGCAACCCAAACCTCAAAAACTCAGATTCTGATTTTCAAACACCCCCCCCCCGGTCATTCCACTTTGAACACTGTGTACCTCCTGAGCTGAAAGCTGAGTCATCACACAGACCATTGACCTTATCTGCAACATTGTAGAATCTAGCAGAAACCTCCAGGCCCAGATGGTTTCACATCTGAATTATTTTAAGCTATTTAAATAACCACTTGAAACAGCCACCACCACTACTCTTTCTCCATATGTTTAGGAGCATGCATGTTCCCGTGTATAAAGCAGCTCCTGCCTATCTGCCTTTGAAGAGCATTGTTCTGCCTTTGATTTGCATGGGATTAAATGGCCTAGTCTCCTCTCTTTCTTTATTAAGTACTCAACTAAAGATCATTGCTTACCGTTGCGGTTGCTACATGTTACTCATCCTCAATCAGCCACATCAATCAGAATCTTCCCTTCATGTTTTCTATCCTTTCCGCAAAGACTAGAGAACCTGCAAGGAGTTTGTCAGGTTTTTTTTGCAACGAAACTAAAAATGTGGAGATCGTGGTTTTTAAGCAAATTAAGCTAATTAGGTAGAAATAGTTAGTCATGCCTATTAATCTTCAGAAGTTGCAGTAATTGTGAAAGTTTCTTCCTGAGATTGCTATATACATAAAGGTTGATTAGCAAAGTTCACAAACAACATTGTGGCTTAGTGTGTTGTTTCAACTAGGGCCATAAAAAGAGGGTTGTAACATCGATCTTGCTAACTAACTAACTAAACAGGATTCACCAGATTTAGATCTACTGGTAGATAACATTAATGATCTGCAATAGAATAGCAAGGCGGTTTTGGCCCTAACATTGGCATTTTGCAATGCTAAAATGGTACCCTCCAAATACATTAATCATGCTGGTTGGAGTGAAGAGAGAAAACATATTTAGAGACTGTAATTTGTTACTTTATACCATTTTGGTCAGAAACACATAGTGAATGAAGTGGCTACAACAGGACATGATTTTCAATTTTCCACATCAAACTGGCCATTTTATGACTTTGATAGTAGTTTCCTAATCATTTCAACATTTACACAACTTGCTAATAAAAATGCTGATCATCTTATTGCAGCCTCATTTCTCAGAAGTGAAACAGTAGATCAATTCTACATTTCACAGGCTGATCCGAAATCTTGGCTGATAGATTCATATTCAGCATTCAAAAAACTAATTATTTAACAAATTCGGAGTTTATACTTGGCCTTTTTGCTGTCATGCTATATTTGGTTCCTAAATGTCCTTCTGCATGAAGCTTAATAATATGGAATGGTTACCGAGCTTCTGAGAGGAAAAGTAACATATCAAATGTCAGACTAAACATGCTTTATTCAATCACCTTTTTAATTATTTGAGAATCTTTTCACCGAAGATCTCAGCATACGTTTTGGTTCCCAGGCAGCAACACTTTCAGTGGGAAGGATGAGAATCAGTAGAAATAGACCTACAGTTAATGAAGTATGCCTTGGCCAAGGAGCCATAATAACTTTATTACTCAGCATCAGAATGACTCACTTTCTTTCCTGTCTATCTCGCTTATGTGTGAGATTCAGTGCAATGGAGAGTGCTTGTTTTTAGCCTTTAAAAAAGGTACTGACCCAATGAAGTATTATTTCTCACACTTTTTGTATCCTACTTCTAAACAGCTTGTGGCAGCACCGTATGTGTCAGACTGTGTGGTTGTGTGTGATCTTCATCTTCCAAATAGTTGTCTATGTCCAGTGCTTTTCCTAGAGGAGAAGAAAAATCAAACCAACAGCTTCTAGAATTGGCCTTCCAGATGGAAGCAAAATGTGTGATTACAGGCATTAAGACTTTTGATATATAAAGGCTTCAGTGAAAAGAAAGCATGCATACACTGTATATATTTGAGGTCTGCCTCCAGTATCCCTGCCTGATCCACTCCCGCTGCATTTCTCTGATTTGAATTGGAAGGCTTGAATAGGAAGCTTGATCATGAACAAAAATTATTTTTATACCCATCGGAGGAATGAGACTTAGCTTGCACGTGTGCTATAAGCCATTTTGCACTTGTGGCTTTCATGTAAGTAGTTTGAAAGCTTCCGGAAATCTTATGCGTCCATTTTTACCTCAGAAAATATTGAAAGCCACAAAGAAATCCAAGAGAAATATATGGTTGCAGTGTGTCTCCAATACAAACCAAATGGAAATCAAGTTGAAATTGGCCAAGGTAATTAAGGCATTGAGAGAACAGAATGCTGGATTAACTGGGCCAGCGGGTCCATCCAGCAGGACATCTCTTATTGTTTTTAGTTGTGAACTATCTTCAAAGTGGTTCCTCATGCATTGCAGCTGAGCCAAAAATAAACCCACTCATCTGTCCAAGCTAGGCGATGTTGTGAAATCACAAGCAAGGGCATGGAAGCAATCTGAGAACAGTGCGTCTATGGCAGGTAAAGGAACTCAGAGTGAATATCTGATGTTACGCACGTGACATCCAGTCACAAACGTAGCTAAAGAAATCCCTGTTAATTGTTGAGCCAATCCTCTCATGAGGCAATATGAAATTTCTATCTCCACAAATTAGTCATAATCAGCCCAGGAAGGGCTCCTTTCTGCCATTTTTTGTTTCAATAGCCACATAGCCCATCTTAATACATTTCTCTGAAGTCTTGTATCAATGTCCCTGGGCATTTTTCAGAGAGACAAATCACTCCAAGAGTGATGCATTAGTTATGCAGGTACCTCTGTCTGGAACATCAGGCAGATGACAGTACACAATATAACATCTTAACTTGTAGAGCAATGCATTGGGATAGATAGCTGGATATTCTGGACAACATCAGTGGCTGCTTCCCTATCAGCATGGTTTTCCAGAACATTTACCAAGTACGTATATACCTTACTCTGAAAAGTACTTGGTCAGTGCAAGATATAATGGAAACTGGTCCAAAATACTACTTTGTAGATAATAAATTGTTATGTCTCCCCTTTAATTGCAGGCGAGCAAAACAAAAAGCAGCCGTTTCAGAATTAATTCCAACCAAAACAAAGTCCCACAAGAGAACGGCTGGCGTGAATTCCAATACACAGCAATAAATCCTCACTCTGTTCGGCAATCCTGTCGTGGCAGTAAACCCCAAGCCTCAGAGAGTCTGCTGCAATGTCTTCACTCCCAATTAGTCACTTTGCTTCTGGCGAATTCCACCAGCCCAGCCGTGTCTTTTTATTCACTTAGGAAGCGTGCTAATTTCCCTAATTATTGACTAGCTCTACGCTTTCTTTCTATCTGGGTTTGTCTCCTTAGCCTCCTTCTGTTTCTGACGTCTAACCATAAGTTTTCCAAATTCTCATCTCCGCTGGAAAACTCTCTCATGCCTTCCCTGTCAGCCATTCCCGGCTGCTGATCAGATAAAGAATCAGAGGAGGTCGAAGGTCCTGACAACTCTATTACTTCAGGTCTGTCTTCCCTTGTTACATCCATCTCCTCATCCTGGTTACTATTCCAATCGCTAAGCAATGCCGGCTCATATTTTGCTGCCATGTCCTCATCACTTGAACTCATATCTGCCACAGGAGCAGAATCCAAACTGTGGTGTCCGGCGCAGGAAGGAAGCTCGGAGTCAGTGACAAAGTTCAGCTCTTTATTGTGCTCCAGTACATGCTTGACAAAGGAAGGAAAAACCCGGCTTTTTATTTCCAAGCGCTGGCGGCCCGCGCCAATGACATCGTTTAATCTCCCGCTCTTGGCTCAACCAATAGCGGGAGATTCTTGGACCAATCCGGGCGGTTTGCCCGACCAATCCGGTTGCACGCGCGCTTTAGCCAATCGCAACGCGGGTTTGCAAGTATGTTAATTCTTTGTACAGAACACCCCTCCCTCTTGGTTCGTTTCTACGCAACGTAGTCCCGTAAGTAGGCGGGGCTCCGTGCTTGTCTACTGGACCTGCGCAGGTCAGTTGTTTCCTGGCTCCCGGCCTGTTCGGTCGGGGTTTTTGTTGCTCTCAGTCTATTTGATAGAATCGCCTGGAGTGTGGGCCTGCTGCTGCAGCTCCTCCCGGTCTACCCGGGTTGGTCGAGCTGCGACTTTTGCCGCTCCCGCTTGGTCTTTCCGGGCTGGTCGAGCTGGCTTGGCTGCTTCTCCTGGTGCGGCTTCGAGGTTGGCTGATATCTGGTGAGTATAGTTGGTTGTATTCTATTCTTTCTTGGTCCCCTGTATTTTCCCTCCCCTTGGTTTGTGTTAATGGGGTTGTCTGTGCTTGCTTGCGTGTTGGTTGTGTTTTTTATTCGAGATCTTAACTGATCTATGTGGCGTTTCCATGCTTGTCCGTCCGTTGTTTGTAGTCTGTATGAATGGGGACCTGTTATTTGGGTTATAGTTGCCGGTACCCATAGTGGGTCTCCGGTAAGGTTTTTTGCGTAGACTGCATCGCCTGGTTTAAATGCCCGGTGTTTGCTTGATGAGTCCGGGGTTTTTCCGGGTTGTATGTGGGGTGCAGTCTGTCAAGTGGGGACCTTAGTTTCCTCCCCATCAGTAATTCTGCCGGGCTTTTGTTTGTTGTCGTGTTAGGGGTTATATGTTGTATTAGAAGCAGTTTATTTATTTTTTCCTGTATATCCCGTGCTCGATTTTCTGGATGGTTTTTTTGTGAATTGGACCATCCGTTCTGCCCTACCGTTAGCCGCCGGATGAGCCGTCGCTGTCAAGGCGTGTCGTATGCCCCTTTTCTGCCAGGAATTTTTCTAATTCCAGCGAGGTGAATTGGGGCCCGTTGTCCGACACGATGACATCAGGAAGGCCGTGGGTCGCGAACAGTTTACTTAGTACCCTGGTGACGGCTTCAGTTGTGGTGGTTTTCATGTTGCTTACCTCCAGCCAATTGGAGTAAGTGTCCACCGTGATGAGGAATGTGTGTCCCCTTGTGGGACCGGCAAAATCTATATGTATTCTAGACCATGGTCCTCTGGGGGTCTCCCATTCTAATATTGGCGCGGCAGGGGATTTGGTCTGGTTTCTTGGCAGCGTGAACACCTGGCCACCCACCCTTCAATTTCTTTATCTATGCCTGGCCACCACGCTGCAACTTCTGGCCAAGGCTTTTGTTCGTACGATGCCTGGGTGCCCGTCATGCAGAAGTTTTAATACTTTCCTTTGCAACTTCTCTGGTACGACCACCCTGTCCCCCCATAACAAACAACCTTTCTGTAGAGATAGTTCTGTTTGTCTGTTTCTGAAGGGTTTGAATGATTCGTCGTTGTCTTTTTCCGCCACCCTTTCTCTACCCAGTGCAATACCCGCGCCAGACGCTTGTCTTTATTTGTTCTCGGGCAATGTCTGACGCGGTTATGGGCAGGTCGGGTAGCGCCTCTGCTGAGGGTGGTCGCCGTGGGTGCTGGGTCGTCGCCGAGGTCGGGTAATGGCGAACGGCTCAGTGCGTCTGCATGGGTGATTGTCTTACCGGGCGGTGTGTGAGCCGGTAGTCGTAAGCGGTGAGGAATTCGGACCACCTTGTCATCCTGGGGGATAGGATGTTCGGTGTGGCCCTGTTTCCCGCCAGGATTCCTAGCAACGGTTTGTGATCTGTGATAATTGTGAATCGACGGCCGTAAAGATACTCGTGGAATTTCTTTACGGCTGCAACGATGGCAAGGGCTTCCTTGTCTAGTTGGCTGTAGTTTCTTTCTGGCTTGCTAAGTGTTCTTGAGAAAAATGCAATGGGTGCTTCTTTTCCGTCCGTTAGGGTATGGCTGAGGACGGCACCGACGCCAAAAGGTGAGGCGTCGCATGTGATGGTAAGGGGTAGAGTCTCGTTGTATTGTATGAGGACGGCGTCCGAGGTTAGCAGGTCTTTTGTTTTCCTGAATGCGGTTTCCTCACGCGTCCCCAGGACCATTTTGTCGCTTTGTCCAGTAGTCTATGCAAAGGCTCCGCCATGTTGCCTTTTGGGGTAAGAACACGTTATAAAAATTGAGTAGTCCCAGAAATGCCTGTAACTCTGTCTTGTTTTGGGGGTTGGGGCTTCCTTGATGGCTTTTACTTTGTTCCCGGTCGGGTGGATGCCATGTCGGTCCAGGAGGTACCCCAGAAACTCGACTTTCTCTGTGTAAAGTTGGCATTTCTCCTTTTCACTTTTAAACCGGCCCCTTTGAATTTCTCTAGTACTTCCCTTAGGCGACCCTCTAGTTCTTCCCGGTTGGTTGCTGATACTAGTACGTCATCGAAGTAAGGGACCACCCTTTTATTCCTTGTAGGAGTCTCTCCATGAGGCTTTGAAAGATCCTCGGGGCCACGCTGACTCCAAACTGGAGTCGGTTACAACGAAACGCGCCCGGTGGGTGACAATAGTCTGTGCCTCGGGCGGTTTCGTCATTGACCGGCAGCTGCTGATAGGCTTGTGCCAGGTCGAGCTTGAAGACTTTGCCCCCCCCAGTGAGTGAAGTAGATGTTGCACGACTGGGACGGGTATGCGCTTTGTTGCAAGGCGCAGTTGAGGGTGGCCTTATAGTCCCCACAAATCCTTATTGACCCGTCTGGCTTAACTGGGGTGACTATTGGGGTCTCCCACCGGGCGTGATCAATTGGCTGCAGAACCCCTGTTTGACGAGCTTGTCAAGCTGCTCGCCTATTTTCCCCCGAAGCGCGAAAGGCACCCGCCTCGGCTTTAGGCGGATGGGGTTGACGTTTGGGTCTAAACTGAAAGAGATAGGGGGTCCCCGGTACTTGCCTAAGTGCCGCTCGAATACTTCCTGGAAGTCCTTAGCCAGCTGCTGTTCCCAGTCAGTTTCCTCAGTGCGGTTTATCCCGGTGACCCGATGCCCAATGGTGCGAACCATTGGAGTCCCAGGAGGCTTGGTCGGTTCCGGTCCACTATTGTGATGGGAAGTTTTGCGGTGCGGCCCTTGGAAAGCTACGTTGAACTGTCCGGTCCCGATGACGGGGATGCGGTTCCCTTGGTAGTCTTTGACTATCAATCTTTGGTTCTCTAGCTCAGCCTTGTGGAGATTTGGTACTAGTCGCTTGATTTCTTCCCAGGCGATCATGGAAAGGTAGGACCGAGTCCACCTCCATGCGGCAAAGTTCGCCCTCGATGCTTACTTCCACGTAGACCTTACGGGTATCGTTGGTCTCGGCGTGGCCAATTGTGAGTGTCTGGTGGGTTTCCTCCTCTGTTGGTCTCCCCGTTTCATTGGCCCCAGCTGTCCCTATTCCAACGAGTGTCGGGTTGGTGCTCTCGGTTCCTGGGGAGGTGTTGTCTCGCCGCCGGTTACTCGGCTCGGCGCCGGGGCTGTAATTTTTCCTAAGCCGGCAGACTCGGGCGATGTGGCCCCTCTTGTTGCAATTCCGACAGGTCGCATTAAAAACGGCAGTCTGCTCGGTAGTGGTTGCCCCCGCACCCGCACACTGGGTCCCCGACTTACGACCTCGTTGGTCTCGTCGTGTCTGGAGCCGATGGACGTCTTCTTCTTCTCCTTCGTCTGGGGTGTCCGAGGCGGAGTTCAGGTCGCCATGGTGTGTGGCGGTTTCTCGGCGGTTAGCCTCGGGGTTGTCGGCGCGGTCCCCGTTCTCCGCTTTCCGTAGTCGAGCTGCCGATTTCTTGGTGGCTTCGGCGGCGGACGCTTCTGCCAGGGCGACATCGAGACTGATGTCCCCCTTTGCCATTAGACGGCTTTTCAGTGCCTGGTCCGGAGACCTAGGACCACGCGGTCTCGGAGGATGTCGTCTAGTTCATGGAATTCGCACAAACCCCGAGGTCCCTTAGAACGGCTATGAAGTCGTTTATGCTCTCGTCCTGCCGCTGATTTCGCCGGTAGAATTCGTCTCGCCGGATGAGGATGGGCACGGTGGGAGCGTAGTGGTTTTTTAGCAATGGCGCAAGGTCGGCCCAGTCCATCGCCTTTACGTCTGCGGGTTTGGCGAGGGCTTTGCCATTTTGAACACTGCGGGCCCGCAGTGTGTCAGGAAAACAGCCCTTTTCTTGTTTCGTTGGCATCCTTCAAGTTGCTACTCTCGAGGTACATCTGGAAACGATCAGCGTACGATTCCCAGTCCTCGGTAGCGGGTTGAATTGTGCGGACGGAGTGAGGCCGGCCATCGTGTTGGTCTTTGTCTTCCTCCGGACACGTGCTTGGTGGTTCCTTCTTGGATCCCACCTTCGTCGCCAGTGTGGTGTCCGGCGCAGGAAGGAAGCTCGGAGTCAGTGACAAAGTTCAGCTCTTTATTGTGCTCCAGTACATGCTTGACAAAGGAAGGAAAAACCCGGCTTTTTATTTCCAAGCGCGGCCCAGCGGCCAATGACATCGCTTTCGAATCTCCGCTCTTGGCTCAACCAATAGCAGGAGATTCTTAACGGACAATCCGGGCGGTTTGCCCGACCAATCCGGTTGCCGCGCGCTTTAGCCAATCGTAGAACGCTGGGTTTGCAAGTATGTTAATTCTTTGTACAGAACACAAACCCAGAGCCACAACAATAAATAATGCTGACTCATAAGATGCTTTTAGGGCTTACTGTGATGGCATTTGTAAAGCACTCGGAACACTATGAATAGAGAATGTGTTAAATGTCTATTTTACTTTTTGGAAGGAAGTTGCATTTTAAACACTGGAAATGAGCTTTCCACTCTGCTGCTCTTGTACTATTTTCAGATTTCACTGGAGTATCTTCTGCTTTTGATGAGCATTGATGAAAAATAATATGTGAATGGCGCAAACAAAAATGTGTTATCTATTATTGCTGCTGCTATTAATTGTCACAGGATGAGGAAGATAATCTTTCTAAATATGAGCAATGGTTCTGTCTATTGTAACCTGAAAGAGCAAAAAGGAAAAAAAAAAAAAATCTAATGAATACGCTTGTTTGGGAAAATCTGTTTTCCTCCAAACTACCATCTGTGCTAAGTACAATATGGTGCAATAGAAATGCTGAGGGAAGCTGAAAAGTTAGCAGTTGGTGATGCAGAATTCTGAAGGTTGTTTGGAATTCTGCTCCAGAAGGACAAGACAAGAAGGGTTGCCAATTACCTTTTGATCAATACTTTGCGTCATAAGCCGGGTCTCCTGATGTATTATGTCCTTAAAAATAGCATAAATCTTTAAAAGAAAGAAGAAACCAAGAAGGAATTAACATTTATAAAATGTGAAATGCAAAGCCTGATTGTGTCTCACTGCAGATATATTGAAAAGAAGCATAAAAGCCAATATGCTATCTCACATTTCTTTTTTGGGGAAAAGAAAGTTACATTAAAAAGGTAGCATTCTTACAAGTGTATAGTCCCAAATTCTGGGGATGAGCCAAGTGAAATAAATGTTTTATAAAAATAAAATGTCAATTCTCAAATGTGATGTTTATTAGGGGTATATATAAGTGATCAGACTAAACCAGCTATTTTGTTACAACTCCAGCAAAGCAAATGTCTCAATTCTTTAAACTAAAATGAAGTTCTGTAAAAGACAAAATGTTTCTTGTTTGTAAATGAGCTAATTAATATTTCCCTATTCTTTTTCTTAACTTACTATTGACAGGCTTCACTAAAGTATATTGCATTTAGAAAAAAAGTGTCCTAATGATATGAAATTAGCTGGAAAATTGGACTGTTTTTAGATTTCTTAAAAAAAAAACAGGTTCTAAATACACTCTAGAAACCTTTATAATTTAAAGTAGTGTTTATTGATAATTAATGACATATTAAAATACTAATAATTCCACTGAGTTACAGTTTGCTTTTTGGTGTTTTTGAGTATAGCAGACCAAACTAATCAGAAGCTATGGGGGAAAAAACTGGAAAGAGTTGGAGTGGGATGAAGACTTGACTGCAGGCAGGGACACAGAGAGCAGAAAGAAACATTTTGTGAAAAACAACAAAAATCAACTACCATGGTCTCCAGAAACTAGCACAAGGACTTAAGGGTAGGCCTGGAAAATCCTTCATTAAATGGTGTCTTAAAATTAGTATCTTTAATTCAAATGCCACACTTAGGCCAAAATCAAGGTACTTCAGCTCTAACATAAAGAAAACCCATTACATTCTTTGAGTACCAGTCTTCTCCAAGAAACTTTACCTGTGATCAGCCTGTTCTGACCAGTTCAAATGCCACTTTGGGTTGCAAAGTTCTAGTTAGGGCAACGGCTTTTCCGTTATTTTACTGAAAATAACATCAACTCTAAGAATTTGTAGACATTTCGTCACTTTTCTATGGCAGAGGTTTCTGTACATAAAATATCTTAAGTTGGTTGTATTCATCTTTTGTCATTTCAACAATATAAATTAAAGAGAGGGGAAGCTTCCCGCATCATTTTGTGGCCTCCTCGGAAACAACTGAAGAACACAGGTCTTTTCTGATTGGATTACTGATTGATCAAGAGATTTACCAATAAATTCAGATCTACTTTCTATTCTTCTTGGACACTTTTTGTACGTTATCTCCATTTCTCCAGGGGTTATATAGCACCAATGCTGTACAATATCCATTGCTCTGCTGTCTATGTGAAAAAATGAAGAACATATGTCTCACTTCCATTTGCCAAAGTTTACTTTAACCATTGCTTTTTCACTACACTAATGAATGAAGCCATCAAACATGCTTGACAAAATGACAATGCTCAGCCTGGAATCAAGCATCACAGCAAATTAAATAAACCACATTATTGTTGTGGTTAGCTGGAAGCAGGTGCGGATGGCTGAGGAGAGTGAGGACTCAGATGAGGGACCAGGACCATGGACTGCTGCCTTCAGAGATTGTGGGGGCTGGCAGCAGCGATGATGAGGTTCCCGAGGAGCCTGTGCCAAGTGCGCATGCTCACAGGATTGCTCACAGGAAAGAGCAGCTACAACAGCACAGGCGACTCAAGAGTAAGGCTGCAAGGTAATGGCCCCTCCTTCAAGAAGATAAAAGGCAGCTGTGAAGTGAACGTTTTTTGCAGGAAGCAAAGATGTTTTGAAATTCAGCCTCGTGTACATTACAGTATTTTAAGTTGGTGTTTGAAGACTCTTGCATTGTGAAATATTTCTTATCTGTGATTCTTGGCAGTCTCGTACAGTTTTGGCAAGGTTTGTGCTTATCAAAGTTAATTAGTTTGCAGCAGCCTTTTAACTGGGGATTCATAAGACTCGTTAAAAGGTTTCTGTTCCCTTTGCTTATTGTTTGTCTTATTGGAAAATGGTTTGGGTCAGAACAATTATATAGAGTGATATGTAAGTCCAATCTGAGCATCTTCTTCCTTTAAATTTTATTTTCTGGGTCATAAAATAATATGGTGGAACGAATACCCAAATTGATGTAATACCCAAAGTCTATAATCACTGAAATAACATAGGAAATTATAATGATGAGACGAACTGAGGTGGTGGGAGAAAAGAGAAAAGACAAAGTTGGACTGCCAGATCTGGCCTACAAAAATCTAGACTGCTTGATGACAGCTAAGTGTTTGTTTCATTTTGGCTAGCTCGTAATCATGTGGATTTCAACAGCTCCAATCAAAAACCAACTTGTCTTTTAAACCACTTTAATATATGCATACAAAAAAATATATGCTGGTTTAAATTACTTAAGAATTAGATAAATCTACAATAAATGATCCTGAAGGTAAGACCTTTTCTACTAATTTTTATTTTAGCATTATGGCAATCCAGTATTTACTTCCCTCCATTAAGCATTACTCAGCCTAGCCTGACAAGCAAGTTGGCAGCTGTATCCTCTTGTCTTGCAGCTGTGTGAACAGCTTGCTCTGTGGAGCGGCTTTTTGTATGCCTACGACAGGGTGCAGCCAAAAGCCAAGGTGAAGTGGCACAAAGTCAGCTGAAATGTGATGGGCTGGAGCATTAAGTGATCCAAATGGTGATGGATGAAACTTGGGAACCATAATTACAGAGCTGAATGCTGGCTCTTTTCTATACACAGAAAAAGGTGATTGTCACAAGGTTTTGTTTTGTTTTTAATTTTGTTTTGCACAGCCTGCTACTTGTTTTTTTTTTTTTCCTTTCCCTTAATAGCCTAGAAAAACTGATAGTTACTGCTGTCGCACAGCCCATCTTCTGGGTGGGGATTAAACATTCTGGCACAGTTCAAAGGCTGCATGCTTGCAATTTTTATGGCCCTTGGTGGACTATATACTCTTAATAATGGAGATTTGATGTTGTTCAGCTGTGTCTAGGACAAGGGTAGAGAAGCTGTAGCCACAAGGCTGCTTGCCGTACTGAACCAATTTTTTTGTTTCAGGCCCTGGAGCTTTTGACCAGGACTTCTGTAAAGTGAGAGCATATTTTTTGCTGTTTTGAGTTAGAAACTGAAAAACTGTGGTGTAAGCATTATATTAGGGATACCACTATTAAAACACAAAATAGCCCGCTCAAAACCTCCCCAGCCCAACCTACATGTGTGATTATGGTCCCACCCACTATGTAGTTCTCAGTCTTTCCAAATGTATGAAGTGCAGAATTCTTGGCAAACCATTAGGCTGGGATATCTGCTTACTCTTGTATGCATCACTGTATATTTGTAAAGGAATGTAGGTTATACTTGTGCATTACACAGTATGCCAAAATAGAGTGGGAAGGTGTGTCTTTACAGGGTTATGTGAATTGAATCAGTGCAATTTATAATCTGGGATTTATGAATGAGTGTTTATGTAATCCCAGCTGCGTTTTAAAGATACCAGAAGTCCTTACTTGGAATTCCCACAAGCTCTGCTTTTGTAAAAAGTTGTTCCAAGAATGTCTTACCATTCACAGGAATTTAAAAGAATCAATATCTACAATATCCAGCCAGCTGCACAATGGGGGGGGGGGGAGGGGGAAACGTCCAAATTACTACTCTCAGTGTTTTTAATTATGCTGATTTGTTCTAGTTTCTAAATATGTGAGGAGTTCTTAAACAGAATTTCATTCAATATAAAACCTTTGAGCTGCATGCTAGCTATTTTACTTTATGAATGAGTTCCTTGAGCTACCTCTCAACAAATACAAAATAATACTGTATTCCTTATTTTTCCTGGGATATAAGCTTTTTAAACTAGGCACCTCTAGTACTGTTGCAACCTGACAGCCAAATGCTGAACCACTAACATTAGCGCTGAGATTTGTAAATTGTAGAAAAAGAGAGTGGTGGGATTTTCTGCTAAAGAAATGGAAAGATGCCCTTGATAAAACTGACAACCCCCATTTTAAAGAATCCCTTTATTCCTTTGAATAAACTGGGGCACAAATATCTACCAGGACTCAAAAGATGTGGATTCAAATTCTCATTCTTTTCGGAACCTCATTAGGTTCTAATCTTAAATTCAAATAATACTCAGTCACACCAGAGCAAATGCATTGCACTGTATGAGATTTTGTACCATTCGCCACATTGAAGAGTAGGTAAACTAGTTCACATTAGGGGAATATTATGGCAGCAAAGAATAGGCAAGGCACACCAAGCTCTCTTTGTAAGGAAGACAAAATATAAGTAAACTGGTGTATGAAAAGACACATAAATTGAAGGCATGTTGCAAGGCAACATTTTTCTAGCCAAAGAATAAAAAGAGCGTGTGAAATGGATATTTCTTTTTACCCTTGATTTTAAAAATGTGCTTGTTTAAACGAAGATGTTTTATTTCTAGACACATGTCTGGACATAGTTACCTTGATTCATTCCATCCCTTTCTCCTTGCTAGTATGTGTTAGGACTGAAATCAGTTTCATTCAATGTATAGCAGTTTTATTATTACTATTAGTAGCATCATTGCATTCTTTCCTCTCTTCTTTCCTATGGTGCACACAGCTGTCTTCCATATTTTGTCTTTTCCAAAGCCTGTATTTGCCCATCTTAACCTAACCTAGTAGTTTTCCTGGATACGTAGATTACCTCAAGGGAGTTTCCCAGCTCAGAAGAGACTTGTGATCATAGTTCAATATGCTAACTGACATAGTAATATAGTAGTTCTTTGTCAGCAGGTGAATCAAATATAATTCTTTGTCGAAATCTTTTTTATTTCTAGGTCTCTCTTTTTTTCTAACTAGCAGTCTCTCTATAGATGTCTTTTTTTCAACTCTGAATTGTTTGTTCATCTATTTGTAAACAAGAGTCATAAGTTTTGGTTCTTTAAAGCCTATTTACAAGTTTATAATGATTACATTGAATTTTGCTTACTTGGACATTGTGTTCACATATACCATGACTTCAGGGGTGGGATTCTACCAGTTCGCACCTATTCGCTAGAACCGGTTGTTAACATTCTAAGCAGTTCGGAGAAGAAATTACTGGCCTAATCCTGTAAGGAAGGCAGGAAGGAAACATTACAGAAACTGCCTCTCTGTTAACCCTTATTACATTCTTGTCTCAGGAACTTCTCTGGAGTTTTTCCCCCCTTCCTTTGCTGGTACTTTGCTTGTGTGGAGTGACCATTCAAAGTTACAATGGCACTGAAAAAAGTGACTTATGACCATTTTTCACACTTACGACTGTTGCAGCATCCCCACAGTCATGAGAGGCCAGGCGAGGAGTTGCGTGCCTCGATGTGAGTGATATTGAGTTGGCTACACCCAGCCAATAACATGACCACCAAGCCATGTCCACCCAGTCATATGACCACCAAGCCACGCCCACCACCTAAGCCACGCCCACAGAATCAGTTGTTAAAATTTTTTAATCCCACCCCTGCATGACATGATTTGAATTATGGCTTACTAATTAAGTCACAATTGGTTGGTTTCATGCCACATGCTAAGCAATAAAGTCTGGTTTACCAATCATACTATCTGAATTGGCAAATAGTGTAAATCATAATGAAATAAACCATGTAAAGGTAACCCATGTTAAATGTTTTCAGAAACTGGAAAACATCTATTTTATTTTTCAGACTGCAGTATTTGATGGTAGAAAATTAGACCAATAAGCCCTAAGCTGCTCCCTCCCCACTGTATTATTCAAAGAATTGAAAACTAAAATTATAGTTTTAGAGATGATTACCAGTTAACTGAGATTTTAGCTAATGCTTAATACGATTCAAAATTCAAATATATTGCCAAGCAGGAAAGAGAAAGTCATGTTAAAGCATGTTATGGTTCACATATTTCTTTTGTCCCTAAATCAACAACTCTGTAAAAAAAATTTGAAGTCACTATTTGTCAGCTCTGTACTGGAACTAAATTCACTGAAGTGATGATTCACTGTCCTAAAATGAAATCCAGAAGAGAATTTACAGCACTTTTGAACTGGTGCCTTCCAAATGAGCCTTGGCATCCCCAACCAGTACTGGCCACAGATGAAAGTGAATGGGTATGATGGAAATTGTGAGCCAATATATCTGGAGGACATCGGATTGGGGAAGGCTGCCCAGGGAGATCAGGAGTTAGCATTCACAGTATTGGTTCCATGAAATGAAATAATAGTAAGGGACTCCTTTAAGTCAGCTTGGGAAAAGTAGCAAATTGAGGCCAGCTCCCAGTCCAGCTGCATAACACGCCAGTCAAGGCAAATTATATACATGTGCAACAGAAAATCTTGCAAACAGCTCTCACTTTCTGTGGCAGTTCATTCTGCTGAGCGACAATTCAGAATGACACTTTGTACAACAAAGTTAGCTGGAGAAGAACTGAGTACCCTGATCCAATCAATTAAATGGGGGTGGGGCGTAGTTTAACCCTAGGACAGAAAATGTGCAAAAAGATTGGCATAAGAAAGTCAATCAGTGGAGGGACGATTAATTGCCAGAGCTTTAATGACACTACAGATTGAGGCAGTGGCCTCAATTTGCCTAAGGGTGGAGCTCATTTTTATGTAAGCTCTTACAAAGAAAAGGAAAACCACAACATACCAGAGTTTGTTTGTGTGTGCTTTAATAAGAATAACTTCTTCTGTCCCAACCCCAGAGGTGATATTTGAATTCTAGTCTATTCATAAAAGTAAGTGCTAAAACAGAACTTGTGGGGTTATTGCCCTGAGCAGAAATAATCACACCCTAATTCCCACGTACTGCCTTTTCGTCTCCTCCATTTCTCCCGGTGCTGGGACCTTGCAAGGAAATGGCAACATCCTTCAACATCCTTGAGCACTTCACCTGAAGAGCTGGACCAATTGCCAGGACAACTGCACAACAACAGGTTTCCCTCGAGTCTCAAGAATCCTTGGATGGATTCTAAAACTGTCCTGCAGCAGTATTACAAATCTTTAGTCTGAAATTGCAGTCACTGATCCTATGGCAGTCAGTGAGTGACTACATTCTGTTTGTTGTTTTTAGACAGGGGACCTTAAAAGCAGACTAAGTTGACATGTTTTGTTTACAAAAATTGCCTCTGGGTATGAGGAGAATTTTTTCCTAGAGGTTTTTTTTTGGTCTAACCAGCTATGCTGGGAAACCTGGTTGACTAAACCAATCTGTACCCAGCCCACGCAGCTAAATTATGGAAACCTCACCAATGTTGCTCATTCTGATGGGTGATGAAACTGTAAAATACTTTGATGGAACATTTTCACACCAGGTATTCTCATTCTCACTTCCAAATAACATCAGCTAATTCTCAATCAGCCCAGAGCTGGACTATCATAAACTGAAATTTCTAAAAAGGAGGAAGAGCTTGACTGATTTGAGAACCTCAATCGAAGAAATTGACATCACTTGATTTCAGTGGAATTTCAAAATAACTAACCCACTCCAAAAATAAACATGTGCATGCATCTGTACTTAACAAACTCTCCAGAATTTTCTCTCAAATTCCTAAGAAATAAAGATTTCTACATATGAGGGTGAATGTGGTGATGGCTGGGTTTGTCTGACACATCCATGTTGTTTTTTTGTTAATGTAATTTTTTGATCATACATGACATGCTGAACCATAAATTATCTGGGTTTGTACAATGAGATTGGCTAGTTTGTGGGTCAGGTTACTTTCACTCTTTTCAAATCCCTCAAAAGGAGTTCAATCAGCGTTTCTCAATCTTCTACTCCCAGAATTCCCCAGCCAGCATAACCGCTGCTGAGAATTCTGGAACTTAAGAGTCTATACACCTAGAAATTACTCAGATTGAGAAACAGTTAGATGACCTACAATAGTTTCACTTCTATTGACTTCAAAATATGGACAACCAACATCTAAAAGTTTAGGATCTTACTCTGAGCAGTGATAGGTTTTGAAGTAACAGATACCAGCTCATCCTACTTCCACGTTAAATATTATTTTTTTAAAAAAATGCTTGAATCTAACCATATCTTTGTTGCATTCAATTTGGCATTTATATGCAACCTCCTGCCTGCCTCCTAACCCCAAGTGGTTGTTATGAGGAAAAGCCAAAAAAACTCTCAAGCTAAGCTTCTTTTCGAAATAACTCCTAAATGAGGAAGTATAGGTGACTGCCCACAGACTCCACAGAGCCCCGGCATTTTATTTTTTTAAAGTTGAATTTTACCATCATTTCAAAATTCTCATAGCTGTGCCTGAAATAAATCATCTCTGCTCATGAACACAATAGACCTCATGGAATTACAGAAGCCTGGAGTTGTTTTCAAACAACTGCAGAATCTTCACCGAGGGCCTTCCTTCTGCTGCGGGAACACAGATAATGACTATTGGGAGCTGAATAAAAAGTAAATCACAGAGTTACTGCATTTTGGTGGCTCAGGAAAAAAATCTGGTAGCCAGAAGTTGAAGAAAATAATCCACCTTCCTTTCCAAGTAGCAAGATGGAGAAGGTGAAAGGAGATATGTATTGGAATTAGAATAAGTTGGGCAAAAGGAGGCAAAAAAGTAGTGTACCTTCTCTCAGTGAAAAATTGAGAGGGTCAATGCTTATTTTCAGTCTATATATGTATGTGAATTAATTTATACCATACCGTTAAAACTCTAGTCACCTTGTTCCATAAAAATTGAATTACTGTACTGGTAAGCGCAGGCTTTCCAGAAAGGTTCATCACAGAGATGATGGGTACCTATATATACAATATATATAGAATTGCAGTCCAAGTGTGACATCTGCCACTTATATAGCAGTATGATTTCCTTTTAACTAAGGCCATGAAATATTTTCTATGGAACTAGCAGTGTCTGAAAGAGGAGGTGGGATCAAATCAAGATAACAGGCATAACACCCTGCCCAGTTTGGTCTGCACTATGGAGTTACACTGCCCATCTTGCAAACTTCCACCTTTCCATCTGTGAGGTGTGAAAGGTCAGACCCATATGTGAAGGTTCAATTAAACTGATTTATTGCTAAAAAGCCTATGCACAGGAATCTTCTGAACATAGCTGTACATCTCTGCCAAATATTCAGGGTTCAGGAGTAAAGAAGTAATTCCTGCTTATGTCTGGAATGTACATTAGCACTGTGTTTACCTTACACCCAGAATCATAGTAGAATTTGTTGACTGGTGTGTTGTGTGAATCCTAGCTCTATTCTTCTTTAATATAAAGTACCTATGTGGATTCATGTAACCCTTGGCCTAAGCCAGCCCTGCTCAACTTTTGGAGATGGGCGGTTAAGAAATATGAAATATAAACAACAAACAAATTAATAAATAAAATAAGGAAGGGCCCCATTGATAAAGTAAAAAATCATTCCGGACTGCAAAGGAATACCTGGCCTAATGATCAGCTGTTTGGCACTAGCAGAGCCATGACAAACTCCAACTGGTGGCATCAATAAGGCCAGTGGTGGGATTTAAATTTTTTTACTATCAGTTCTGTGGGCGTAGCTTGATGGGCGTGGCTTGGTGGGTGTAGCAGGGGAAGGATACTATAAAATCTCCATTCCCACCTCACTGCCGGAGAAGGATACTGCAAAATCCCCATTCCCTCCCCACCCCACTAACCTGCTTTCCAGCTCCATCCTCCTATGCAGGGCAACAAAAGAAGACCCAGCCGATCAGCTGGGACTTGGGAGGCAGAGAATAGATAGGGGTGGGGCCAGTCAGAGGTGGGTGGTATTCCAAACTTCTCAAAATTTCCACTACAGGTTCTCCAGAACTGGTCAGAACCTGCTGAATACCACCTCTGAATGAGGCCTGGAGATATTGAAGACACTCAGTGTTGTGAACTAAAGAAATGTAATTAATAAAGATTCATTTGCCTAGGAGGATCGTAATCCTGCACTTCCTATTGGCCCATATAATGGAAAGTTATGATTGGTTCATTCCGAGCAATCTGACTGGCTGTTGGCGGGCCGCACCAAGATTCAAACGCTACAACACTATCCATTGGTTATCCGGATAGCAGCTTACTCTATAAAAGAGTGACTGCTAGCTGGGGGTTTTTGTCTCTGTTAACATGCTGTAAATAAAGAGCTGAATTCACGAGAAGCAGTTTCGTCTCCGTTTCTAAACCCATGCCTCATACTTAACACTGGCGACGAGGATGGGATGCGGAGACAAAAGAGCTGACTAAATCCTACAGAGCACCAACCGAAGCACGTGGCTAAGAGTGCATCTACATCAACAGGATGTCAGGTGGCGCTATACCACCCACTCCTTTTGACCCGGAAAAGGAAGACTGGGAGTCGTATATGGATCGGTTTCAAATGTTTCTAGAAACCAACAATTTGAAAGACGCCACACCCGGAAAGAAGCGGGCGGTGTTCTTGACCCATTGTGGACCAGCCGTGTTTAGGATGGCGAAAGCGCTCGCGAAACCGGCTGAGGTGAAATCAATGGATTGGGACAACCTTGAACCTATCCTACGGGCTCACTATGTCCCTGCCGTACCAACGTTGTTCCGGAGACACGAATTTTATCAACGGGATCAGCGGAAGGGCGAAAGTATTGCAGACTTCATCACTGACCTTAGAAACCTGGGAGGCCTCTGTGGTTTTTCAGACCTAGAAGAAGCTATGCGAGACCGCATAGTTCTGGGATTAGATGACCACACAGTACAGAGCAAGATCATGGCAAAAGGGGACATCGATCTTGCAGATGCCATTGCAGACGCTACTGCAGCAGAGGCAACCAAGAAGTCGGCCGCTCGAATGCGCCGCACCAACGCACCGCTCCGTCAATTCACCCGTGAAGCCTCGCCTCAACTAGAAAGACACTCAGCAACAGCGCACCATGAGGACCTCGAGTCCCAGTCCGAGAGTGATGAAGAAGAGGTTAACAGACTTCGGGCCGAACGAGATCAACAAACTCTAAAATTTCAGCGCCCATGTGCGGGCTGTGGGGGAAACCACCCGCGATCCGGTTGCAAATTCCTTGACGCAATCTGCTGTTCCTGTGGGAAGAGAGGCCACATCGCATGGGTCTGCAGGAGTAAGAGGGAATCCAACACAAACAGAAAGGACAACAACCTCCGCAAAACCACAGGGAACCTCCCTGCAAATCGGGATCGTTTGAATAACAAATGGAACAACCATGCCTACAGCAGCAAAACATCTGCTCTTCCAGCAAGATGAGAAGAGACACACCAGACTATTATTATCGGCCACGCTTCGTCATTAGACAAACAAAAGATCCGAGTGGAAGTGGCCATCGAAAACCGACCTTGCCTGATGGAAGTCGACTCTGGATCGTCTCTCTCGATGGTTTCCTGGAAGACCCTTAAACAGCTGATCCCTGCCATCCGTCGTCAAGACCTCAGGACACAGAAAATCGTCCTCAGGGATTACCAAGGGAACATGATCCCAGTCGTCGGAGTGAGTCAAGTCCAAGTATCTTTTAAAAATCGTGCCGTGTCACTCCCATTAACTGTCGTCGATGGAGATTGGCCCAGTTTACTAGGCCTACAATGGTTCGCCCCACTCGGGATCGAGGTGGCCAGCATTCACCAGGCCGGAAGCGACGATTGGGAAGAGAGCATCGTCCAGGAATTCCACGACGTGTTTTCGGACAAATTAGGCAAGTACAAGGGGACCCCTATATCATTTAGCCTCAATCCAGAAGTAGCCCCTATCCGCCTTAAGCCTCGTCGGGTGCCGTTCGCCCTTAAACCCAAGATTGACGAGCAACTTGATAAGTTAATAGCCCAAGGGGTGTTGGAGCCTATTGACCATGCCCGTTGGGAAACCCCAATCGTAACCCCCATCAAACCGGATGGGTCAATTAGAATTTGTGGAGACTACCGCGCCACTCTGAACCACGCACTCCAACAGAGCGCTTATCCGGTGCCAGTGGTTCAACATCTCCTCCACTCCCTGGGCGGTGGGAAGATCTTCGCAAAGTTAGACTTAGCACAAGCATATCAACAACTACCCGTTGATGCGGAAACCGCAGAGGCACAGACTATCGTTACACACCGAGGTGCCTTTAAATGCAACAGACTTCAGTTCGGAGTGAGTGTAGCCCCCGGTATATTTCAGAGTCTAATAGAGAGACTTTTACAGGGAATAAAAGGGGTTGTACCGTACTTCGATGATGTATTAATTGCTTCCCCAAATAGAGAAGAGCTTGAAAGGCGTCTCAGATTGGTTTTACATAGATTTATGGACGCCGGTCTCAAGGTTAAAAGAAACAAATGTCAACTATGCACTGAAAGGGTAGTGTTTCTTGGATACCTCCTCGATAAACACGGTATTCACCCTACTGAAAACAAACTCAGGGCAATCAAGAACGCCCCAAAACCTAAAAATAAGACTGATCTCCAAGCTTTCCTGGGACTTATTAACTTTTACAACATATTCTTGTCCCAGAAGGCGACCGTAGCTGAGCCCCTACATAGACTTCTCGACAAGAAAGCCACCTGGGTCTGGGGACATTGAGAAGAACGCTCTTTTCAAAAAGTGAAAGACTTATTAACATCCGATGCTGTCCTAATGCAGTACAACGAGACTTTGCCAATAAATATTACGTCCGACGCGTCACCGTTTGGGGTTGGAGCCATTTTGAGCCACGTGTTACCAAACGGGAATGAGGCTCCTATTGCGTACTTTTCCCACACGTTATCAAAGGCTGAACAAAACTATAGCCAACTTGACAAAGAGGCTCTTGCTATTGTATCGGCCGTAAAGCGGTTTCACGAATATGTTTACGGGCGGCCCTTTACTCTCGTTACAGACCACAAGCCTTTACTTGGCATTTTAGCAGGTGATAAACCAATGCCGCATATATTGTCGCCTAGGATGACTCGCTGGTCAGAATTCCTAGCAGCTTACAACTACGTACTGCAGCATCGCCCGGGGAAAACCATTCCCCATGCTGACGCTTTGAGCCGTTCCCCACTTCCGGAAACCGTCAGCGACCCAGCTCCGACCCTCACTATGCTGCAAATTGAAACCCTCAACTCGCCGCCACTAACGGCAAGGGATATCGCCGCCGACACAAAACGGGACGCTATCCTCGCAAGAGTTCTTAGTTGGGTCGAACGCGGGTGGCCAGTTGAAGAAACCCCCGCCATTTTTGCACCGTTCAAACACCGGCAAACGGAACTATTTTCCCAGAAGGGCTGCATCCTATGGGGAGATAGAGTCGTCGTACCACAGAGACTACAGCGACTCGTGTTGCAAACCCTGCACGAAGGACATCCGGGCATCGTCCGCATGAAGGCTCTCGCTCGAAGCTACGCGTGGTGGCCAGGCATCGATAAACAAATTGAAGCCTGGGTAACCATGTGTAGAAACTGCCAAGAAGTCAGCAACGTCCCACCGAGAGCAATTCCCACCGAATGGGAAACTCCTCGAGGCCTGTGGTCCCGCATCCACATTGATTTCGCGGGACCCACTAAAGGACACACTTTTCTCCTAACCGTGGATGCTTACTCCAACTGGCTCGAAATCCACAAGATGAAAAGCACGACTACTGACTCCGTTATTAAAAAACTAGATAGATTATTTGCAACACACGGTTTCCCGGACGTTCTAGTTTCCGACAACGGACCCCAGTTTACTGCTCTCACCTTCGAACAATACTTGGCGGACCGGGGTATCCGCCATGCCTTGACTTCGCCGGCTCACCCTGCGGCAAACGGTAGAGCAGAACGGATGGTCCAATTTGTTAAAAAGACATTACAAAAAATGGATCCGGGGGACATCGACGCTAGATAGAACAAAATACTCTTACTACAACACATTACCCCCCACAGCGTCACCAATAAGACCCCAGCCGAACTTTTAATGGGGCGGAAGCTTCGCTCCCGCCTCGACCGATTACACCCGTCTTATTCGCCAGAGAAACCTTGTGGATCCAGCGGAACGTATCGCCAATTCAAGGTAGGCGACTTGGTCTATGCCAAAAACCTTTCCGGCGAACCGCTGTGGGTCCCAGCCACCGTAGTCTACCTCACTGGCCCTAGATCTTACCGCCTTAAGACGACAGACGGCAAGATCTGGAAACGCCACATAGATCAACTTCGCTCTCATTTACAACCCAATATCCGCGACCCCCCGGACTTCCAAACTCAAGGGGGAGGGAATACCGAGGGGGACGAAGGCCGTATAGACGACGACGTAATCGAGGACAGACGGCCACTAAACCGAGTACTCGCGCCACCTGAAGAAGGTCCGGGATCGGGGGCATCCTCCCCGCAGAGGAACACCGTAGTGGAAACATGCCCGCCCGATCCAGGAATGGACTTAAGGGACCCTGATAGTGCCGAAAACAGCACCGCGGAATCAACCCCGTGCGAAGACGAGCCTTGCGTTCCACCGGAACCGAACCTTAAACAAAAGCCGGTGGAACAGCGAAAATCAAATAGGCAGGTAAAACGACCTGCATACCTGCGTGATTACGTCACCACGGCCATCAAACGGAACCCAGGGGGGAGGGGTGTTGTGAACTAAAGAAATGTAATTAATAAAGATTCATTTGCCTAGCAGGATCGTAATCCTGCACTTCCTATTGGCCCATATAATGGCAAGTTATGATTGGTTCATTCCGAGCAATCTGACTGGCTGTTGGCGGGCCGCACCAAGATTCAAACGCTACAACACTATCCATTGGTTATCCGGATAGCAGCTTACTCTATAAAAGAGTGACTACTAGCCGGGGTTTTTTGTCTCTGTTAACATGCTGTAAATAAAGAGCTGAATTCACGAGAAGCAGTTTCGTCTCCGTTTCTAAACCCATGCCTCATACTTAACACTCAGCAGCATGTTTTTTGGGATGCCTTCATGGCTTCAGTGACTTTGGTGATAGCGAATATATTGAATTTTTAAAAATCCCAGCAGGTTGCACAAGGATGCTTAGCAGGCCACATATCCTGCAGGCCTCTACTACGCTATTGTATGGTTTATTTGGTTTTTGTTTCCTAGGAGTGTGAAACCTATCCATTGTTATTAGGTAGCTTCACCTGGAAATTGAATGATAGGACAAGAGCTTGAATTTATTCTGTTACGGTCGTTACATATATACAAGGAAATAAAGTTCAGGTGCTCAAAGCCAAGATTTTGCAAGGAATAGAAAATTGATTGCAACTAATGCATTCAAAAGTGCTCTTGCTTTCATGAGCAAGAGGGAAAGAGTTAATATGAGAATAATATTCATATCAAGAATAGGCAGCTTACTACATTCAGTGGGTTTAGGAATATAATATCTTCTTTTTTGTAGCTATTGGCCAAGTTGACTGCTCTGAAGCATACAGACGACTTCACTTTCCCCATTCTTGTTTCCAATCTTAAAAGATTCCTTCTGCCATTAGATAGAATTGACCTTACATTTCTTTCATTTTTGGCATTGGCCAAGCTGTTTGGATTTCAAAAATAGTCTCTCCCACAAGAAGAAACAAGAAGACTATCTAACAATACTTCAGAGACATTATCTGAGGACTAACCCCTGACTTTGCACCCCAAGAGAAACCGTTCTTATTAATATGGAAAGCTCTGTTTGCCAAGATCTGGAATTCAGTGCTATCACTTTATTGGGGTCTAGGCTAACTCACATGGCCAGGTCAGTCAGCCAGCTCGCCACTATCAAATTGTCTCTGCCAGTGCACTGCCGCCAAGTCACTGCAGGACAACCCCACACAGCCAAGTCACCGCATGCGGTCAGAAAGAGAGCTGGGTGGGTGGGCAAGCAACCGAGTGAGCGGGTGTGTCAGTGGCCAGGCAGAGCAGTCACCACCAGAGGCTTCCCTCCGGAGGGAATATATAGGTATACAGAATGAAGCAAAATATTTTAACATCAGATATACTGAAGGGTATTTTTGAACAATGGACTCAAATGTCAATGTTATAAATGAGAAACAAGTTTTAACAAACAAGACTGAGACTGATTTGAAAGTGAATTGAAAAATTACAAGCAAGAACGAAATGGAGAAAAATGCTACACTGGACATACAAAAGAAATTGGCTGGTGTTTTAATAATTAAAAGGGATGTGGAAACAACAAATCAAAACAGTGACCTGGACAACTTTCTTGTATTGGATTTACAAATGAGACTTGTTAAAGTTTTGAAGAATTTCATAAGAAGGGACAAAGAAAAAATGAAAAGAAATCAAGTTCAGTGACATTATTTGAAGGAACTGAAGATGACAATAGTCAAAAGTAAAAATAAGAAATATAAAATTGGTTTTTTAAATTAAGGTTAAAATAGATACATTATCTTTGGTAACCCTTAGTGGACTTTTGATGATCAGGACTGAACAATGAGTTGTAAGGATCAGTTTATAGGAAAAATGATATGGGAAGAGATCACTGGTTGCATTTTAAGAGAAGATGATGTTGCTAAAATTGTTTATATTTGTTGTTATGAAAGGGGAAATTTCTTTATATATTTCTTTTTTTTTACTATTTTCTTAGTTTTTGCCTCTTTTCTCTTTTTCTTTGTTTTATTTTCTACACTTTGTTTTTTAATTTAATAAAATCACTATTAAAAAGAAAATTACATGGCAAGGTTTGTTGCAAGAGTGCTGATATAATAACTGGCAGACTAATGCTGAGATCTAGCATCAGATTAATATACTGAGCAGGGTTAATTTCAAATACAAACAACGAAAAGGGGGACAGAATGAGAAAGGGGGAGGGGGAGAGAGACTAATGGAAGATACATGTCTGTTACTACTGCAGTGAAAGCCAAAGTTAGCAGGAGGCCAATTTGTGTCTGTCCTTCCCTAGTTCAATCAGAAGCAATTGTGCTGCAAAGCTGTATAAATCAGAGTGGAATCTGGCTACATCTCATGGAAATCCATCTTTGGCTACTTTTAAATGTACTTTTACAAAATAGGAAATTGTTTCTCACAACCACAAGAAGAACTTGGTCCTCCAGTATATAATTCAGAGGTTACCAAATTGTTGGCTAACAATCAGCTTGGATAAAAGGATTTTGCTTTTTCTGGAGAAAGCCAAATAGGAGGACTGTAATACTTATTCCAACACAGTTTGTTTATTTGTTCATTTATCTATCCAATTTTTCTCACCACCACTGAGAATCAACACCTCTGAACACTAGTCCCTCCGACCTTCCAAAAGCGGGGAATAATTAGTTGCTTTTCCAGGCACAATTATGATCAGGCTGACTTCTGTAGGGAAATAAGAGTCCTGTAGGTAGCCTGCCATCAAGCCATAAAGGGATTTGTAGGTTAACACCAACATTTTAAATTGGAAGCTAATAGCATAGGAATCATAATACAGGTGCCATATGATTCCAGTGACTACTCCCAGCAGATATACTGTTTCTAGGAAGGCCGTGTACAAGGATAGTGTTGGCAGGCAAAAATCAGAATGAGACTGAAAGCACCCTTTCTGACTATTTTATTAAAAAGAATACAATTTCAAAGCTCCAGCTCACGTCATTAGATGTGTGGACTGTTTGAACTGATACAGCATTTGAAACACTTCTATTTTTTCCCCATATGCTGCATTAGTTTAACTCAGCATTTATCCATTTTGGCAGCTGTACAGAATGTAGACTTCAACTCTCAGAATTCCCTAGCCAGTTGATGGGGAATTCTGGGAGTTGAAGTTCCCATGCCTTCAAGCTCCCAAGGTTGAAAAATACAGACTTAACCACACCATGCATCTGGAAAAATGAGCTAAGGGCTCACGGAACTTCCAATTTCCTACTTATTCCTGACTTTTTCAAAAAGATCCACCTGGTTTGCTAAAATATTTGATTTAAGTACTTTAAAGAGAACAACTTTAAAAAACTTAACTAAAGAGAAACCAAAAAGGTAAATCTATGTAGGGTGATGTAACAAAGCTAACCAACATTTTACAGAACAAATTTCAGAACAAATGCTGAATTCATTACAGAAAAGATGGTCTGAGAAAGAGTATCTAGTGTATTGCTTGGATGTTGTTAGATAGGAGCTTCCTCTGGCTTTCTCCACACTATTTGACTTCTAGATTTACAAAATGTGGAGATAATGGAAAAGCAGCCTCTTAGGAGCAACTGTTTTGCTGACTCTGAGATATGCTCCATTTCTGACGTTATGGATCTAATCAGCAAATCATAAATTCACCTTCCATGTCCCTAAAATTGAATGACAAAGTAGATGGCTGGTTTTAGCTGGTAATAGGTACAAGCAATCTCTTGTTCCCTGTAGAACCTGTAATACATGAATACCGGAATACATAGAATCAGAGATTAGAAACTTTTAAAAAAATGTTTAACAAAAACCCATTTCCTAGCCATTTCCACTCCATGGATCTTCTCCTGTACACCAGAGGAACCATAAAGGAGCAGCCATTAAGCTCCTAAAAATAGGAGATCACGGGATCTTTCAGTGCACGTAGAATCACTGAAGCCAAGTAGGAATAATCATCAGTAGATGTTCAAGAGTGAGAAGAATGAAATTGCTAATGTGGTATCTAAAAAGACAATGGCTGAGGACTAAACATTTCATAAATGAACACTGTTGTGGTTGCTTTGCCTATCTGACATCACACGACTGATGTCAATCTCTAGAATAACAGAATTGGAAGGGACCTTGGAGATCGCCTAATCCAACCCTTTGCTTGAGCAGGAGACCCTACACCATTTCATCTATATACTGTACAAGACAGTACAGATTATTTCTCCTTCACTAGTTTTGCTCAATGGAGTTGCCATAACATCATGGCAAAGAACGGCAATTTTGATAGAGGTAGAGGGCTTCCTCACTTGATTCTCAAGTTGGCACAAACATGTCCTGCCAAAGTCTTTTCTACTGAGAACTCATGACCTTGTCTTCATCTTATCCTTGACCAATAACTGAAGCAGTCTTAAGTTGTTCTGAGGGGCACTGGGGTCAGAATAGATTTTTCCCCTTTCTCCCAACATTTAGGTGGGGCAGTCAGGTAATCCCAGAGGTTGGAATTAGCCTCGCACCTATTAGTCACTTAAGGCTGGTATGAGCATCTGCCTTGCTTTCGGTGCCTTAGTTTTGTCTTCCATAAGAATTTTTCTTTGGGCAGCAGGACAATCTCGTTCTTTCCAACCAGGTTGCTTCCCTATATCTTCCATATTTTTGTGACTATACCTGTCTCAGAGACACTGATTAACCTGAATAGCAGGTGATCCATGGTGCCATTGGAAGGGTTTATGTGGCAAAGTGGGAGAAAGGTAAAAATAAACTTGCAAGATTTGTTTCTCTTGCCATGTCCAGTGCATCCGAACTAGACTGTGTTGTTTCTCCGTGTCATATAATATATGTGGGTACATGCATACTTTATTCATTCATTCATTCATTCAGTCAGTCAGTCAGTCAGTCAGTCAGTCATGCTTATGTTTATATTAGAGGTAGTGACCCTTTGAGAGCTGTATGCAATGTAATTTCATTTTAATGTATGCGGATTAGTGTACATTCAAAGTGACAATATAGTACTCTATTCTATTCTTGATAGCTGGCTTCCTCACTATTGCTTTGTGATGCAATTCTCCCAGTGCCCATCAGCTGGTACTCAAGTTATTTTTGAACATGGCTGGGCCCCTTTTTTGAAATAACACTATACTTGTGTCCAAAAGGAGTCCAAATATCAGTGGACCTCAGCTGATAGTCATTCTTCCTTTGAATGCACCTGTGACTCACACTTGTATAAAACCACATAGCTAAACTTGCTCTTCTAGTCATCTGTCAAAATTTGCCTTCTCTCCAGATCTAATTCAAGTCCAAAGTAAGCCAACTGAGAGATGCATGTTTTACCACTAGCTGCTGACAATTGACTGGGGTAGGGAGACAGAGCTAAGGGAATCCATCAGTCCTTTCCCTTAATGTGTCCTGTGTACATCATAAATGAGAGCATCATTTGCAGGAGGTTTGCCTGTGGAAGGATAGGGATTGCAGGGGTGATGGGGAGGAGGCTGCAAAATTTCTGGCACTGTAGTTTTCTATCACTTCAAGGAAAGCACTTGAGGGAGGGCCTTATGCTACCTTTTTAATCAGCAGGATACAGATGTGTAAGCTGAAAGAGTATTACATGTCAGAGTATATTCATGAACAGGAATAGAGCATGGTAACAAGGTCAGCCAATGAATAGGCATAGCAACTAAGTCAGCCAATGAGAACTGTTTGGAAACTGAAATTAGAAGTGGCCTAGGTGTGGCTCTATATTAAGCTCTGCAGCTCTGAAGCTATGTTAAGCTCTGAGTCTGTCTATTGAAAATGAAACTGCTTCTCTCATCTGCTGTGTGTCTTGCTTGCCTGCTGAACTGAAGGCAAACTGATGTATGTTTCTGAGTTCCTGAGTTGCTGTCCTGCTCTGAACCTGTAACATGTCTGCTTCTGTTTCAGATTGCTTCATGTTGAAGAAATCTACAACTGGTATTGTAAAATTTACTTTATATGTTTATAAAGAAGTTAAATGAAGCCTCAGTGATCTGTGTTTACTTTTCTGGCGCTGAATTTACCCTGCAATAATCTGAACATTACAGTAGCAAGTTCTTAGCAATGTAAGCTTTGAAACTGACATGAGCTTCTTGTTTCAGATTTAACAGAGTTGTGGCTAGAACATTCTTAGGGAAAAAAATCTGTTCAATCAATCATCTTTCTAAGTTATTTCAAAGTAAGTTGAAGGGAGCCTGTTTGGAAAGAATGGTCCAGTCTGAATTTTGGCCTATGTAAGCCAAATTTTACTGATAATTTCTCTCTCTCTCTCTCTTTCTCTAGAATCTTATCCATTATTTCACTCAATAAAAAGCAACAAATGGAGTTGTGTTGTGGCCCCGATTCCCAAGCCTATGCTGTCAGAGGAAGAAGACCTGGAAGATGAGGAGGAGGAACTGGGAATGCCTTCCTCCCCAGAACCTTCCTTTCTGGCAATGCCTTCCTCCCTGATAATGCCTTAGGTTTCATCAGACAACCGAGAGGAAGAGCCTGAGATTAATCAGGAGGAAGGCATATCGGAGCAGCCCCTGACAGGGAGTAAAGAGGAAGAGTGTTGGCTTGAACCTAAGCAGCGTTGTTGGGAGAAATGTGAGCAGCAACGTAGGAGGCATGAGAGGGTCAGAGAGTGAGCTGAGTCATTGAGCCACACCCCACAGGGGATAAAAGTGGGTGTGTTTTTGGCTGGAACTTTGTACGGGACAAAGTTTAATCTTACTTCAGATTTTCTTCGTGAATGATTTTTGTGGACTGCCTTGTAATTTTCTGTGAGTAGATTTTTATTTGTTATCAGTTCGGACTTGGCAGGCAGAGGGTGTTGGAAAGCCAAGGATATTATCAGTTCCAAAGAATTAATTCTGTGAAGTCCGAGCCAGCTTGCCTGCCTGTGTTTGTGTGAGTTTGTATTCTTTCATCTTTTGGGAAAGAAGAAAAGTGAGACAGAACAGAGTTGTATCTTTATTCAAGAAGAGAGGTTCACATGGAGCTCAGAGCACATATAACTTCTTTATTTATGGTGATAATTTGCACCTCACACTTATCTTCACGCAGTTAATGTTAAAATCTAAGTGTTTGGATAAACTGGTATCTTAATGTTTCAGTGATTTCATTACAGCTAGAATAAAAGTGGGAAAAGCAAGTATAATATGAAATATCACACTGAGGTACAAAGTAAAGAAACAAGCAGTGGGATTTGATATTCACGCAAATGTTGTATTCTTCTCTTAAGTGATCTTTGAAGGCAGCTGCCTTTAACCATTTTTTCCTTACAAATTCAATTTGCCTCTTGATTGTTAAATTATACAGCCTATTGTTCCTGAGTTTAAAATAATTTCAGACTGTAATTTCAGAAAGTGTGGATATGACGCAAAGTTATAGAAGAAAAGAAACACTAATAATTAAATTTATTCTTTTCTGTTATTTGAAGGAGAAAGAAGCCAGGAAAAGCCATGTTGACCTAAGGCAGTTCAAAACTTTTCCTAAGTTCCTATTCACTTTACCATGTGATAAATGTGCATTTGAAATTCAGTTATGAAAAACAAAATATCTTCATTTCTCTTCCCAATTCTTCTCCAATTTATTACATCCTTGCTATTGATTTCTGTCTGATCTGAGAATAGAATATGCTAGCAGGGGTATCACATGCACCTGCTGGACAGTATAAGGTCCATCCTTGTGGCAAGCAACACAATTCTTTCACAACTCAAGAATTATTATATGATATATCATTGGTATTTAACATCTGATAAACTGTCAAAGATGCGCAAAGATATTTCAAATGTACATTAGTAATGTAAATTTAAAGAAGGAACTTTGCCATCTTTGGTGAACTTGTGATAAAATAAAGAAATACTGGGGTAGGAGTCATATTTTAATACACCTTAAGATTCTTAAGGTGAACATAAAAATAAAACTAGAGACTTTTCTTTTAGGTTTAATGGACAAAGAACTTGAAAAAAATCTGGAACTTTGCTCTTATATATGTTGACAGCACAAGAATGCTTTATGTACAAACATGGAAAGATACTCTAATTTCCCCAATGGATGAATGGCTGGAAAAATTGATGGAAGTAGCAGAGATGGCAAAATTGACCACTTTAATCAAAGAAAGTAATACATCCGACTTTGTTTCTGCTTGGAAACTGCTTCTGGATCTTGTGCTTGAGATGGAAAAAAAATGAAACTTTGACTTTGGGTTTGTTTTTTATTAGATAAATTTGTTGTTATAGAAATGGCTACTACATGTTAAATATGTAAAAATAAAAAGATGAGGCTTATTCTATCTATCTTATTCTACTGTGCTAAAAATAGTTGGAACTCAATGTTCTTCTTTTCTTTTTTCCTCTTTACCCTACACCTCTTTCTCTTCCCATTTTCCTTCCCCATCTTCCCACTATTTTCACTTTCTTTTATATTTTATATCTTGGTAAACTTAATAAAATTATTATTAATATATGATCTGCCACAATTCATTAGTGAAAAAAAGTTTTCAAAGTGAAATATTGCACTGTGTCATTAAATTAGTATTAACAATAACATTGTTAATTGGGTAAGAAGAAATCCGAAGTATGCCACCATTCAAATATTACCTTTCTCCAAAATGAATCAGCTCCTCTCTGGAATAATTTCCAGAAGATATGATAGTTTTCAATTAATGACATTGATGAAATGGGGAGAGAGAAGGTGAGTTCGGTGATTTACTAGTGATGGCAGGTTTTCCCCCCCTCCAGTGTACATGATGCATCTATGTAGGCTGGATTAATAAACAATTAATAAACCTAAACCTGGATTAATAGTTGCTTGTTTACATTTAAGCCTATGTCTTTCAAGGGAAGATTGTTCTAGCACCAGCCTCTCAAAACCTTTAAGGCTGTCTGTATAATAGAGAGGCAGGAGCATTTGGGGGGGGGGGCACTGACATCATATATTTCATGACTTAATAGCACAAATTACTCAAACGGTGTAGTTTGTGTCAGTCAACTTAAACAAATTAAATGATTGTCATTATCTGGATATCTCCAAGGAAGCGCTGGCCAGAATGGGCATGGGGAATTGGCCAGCTAAAATAGCACAGTACCTATTGGTGCAGCACGCTACACCGTGTCCCACAACAAATCACAGCCCAGCTGAACATTTAATGGGATGTAGGCTGAGGACTGACCTGGATAGACTCCACCCCAACTACGCCCCAGAGAGACCACTAGATTCATAAAAAAAAAAAACCCAGGTTTTCAAAATAGGGGACCCAGTCTATGCCCAGAATTATGTGCGTGACCCCCTATGGTTGGCTGCTAGAGTCACGGGCCCTGCTCCTATGTAATGGAATTGGAGAATGGCAGAGTATGGAAACATCATATTTACCAGCTCAGGGGAGCTGGTACGTTATACACCAGGTACGCTGTCGAGTCCCCATTAGCAGAAAACAAGCCACCCACAACAAGCCAACAAGCAACCTTACCTGAGATTCCAGCCCTGTGTCCCATGGAGTCTCCACCAAATGAATCATCGATGCAGTCTCCGGCCATTCCGGAAGCCTCATCCTCAATGCCTCCATCCATGATGACTGAAACAACTCTGCGCAGGTCCACGAGGACAAGGCACCGCCCTGCTTACCTTCAAAACTACACATGCGCTGTCAAGGTGGGAAGGACTACTGTGTCCAGATTTTCCCCTCTGGTCGGCGCTGGCAGGGGCGCATTACCACAACCTGATTGGCTGCTGGTTTGACAGCTCAGTATAAAAAAAGCTGTCAAACAGGCCAACAGCTGTTGCTTCATGGCAGACTAAGAGCTGTCATTTATTAGCGCGTATTTTAAAATAAACTGTGAGCAACCTTTAAGACGCTTCACCTCAGTTTGTCCGCCCTCTGTTCCCGGAAGAGAATACTGTCTGATGATGTTCATTTAAATAGATGTTGTTTATTGTTTGAAGAATATGTTAGCTGTAATGATATCATTGGATTTGCAGAAACTGATAAGTCAATCTTCTGCTTCATTTCAGATTCTAGGCCATACAGTCCAACTATACGTTTCTTCTAATATTTTCATCTTCGGTATTCCAGTTTCCAAACACATTCAACACATCTTGCTTGCATGTTCTGTTGACTTCAGATTAAACTCAGACCTCAACTCATCAACCTTCCCTTCTGCATCAGTGAATAGAGCATGGTTGGATAACCATCATATTAAAGTATTGTCCATAAAGTCTATCTGTTTCGGGTATTAGCTGGTCCCTGACTACATTGAACTCAAATACTTGTTTCTTATATCTTTCCTGACTATCAAAGCAATGCCTTGTTTTTCATGACCTGAGTAATGCTGCAAACATTATGATCTTCTGACTGCAGGTGTCCAATCCCAGTCCATTTCAGCTTGCCTAAAACCAATCTGCATGTCATTGATTTACTTCATCTTTCACATTTGTATTTCTTCTGGTAGTTTCCTCCTCAGTCGCATGTTGAATACCATCTGACTTGAGATGTTCAGCATCAGGTACCATATCATCAATCACTTCACATTGTCTATCCGTGTGGCTTTCTTGCTAAAATTGCAGCAATCATTTACTATTGTCTTTTCCGGTGCTGTATAAAATGATGCCTTTGCCTCACTAAACTAAAATGATCATCTGCTTCCAACATCTTCCTATATCATTGCTGCCCAATATAGGTGCCTACTTGCTTTAGCTAGGCAATTGAGATAATTGTCACATCTTGGGTGACTCTGCTTGGAAGATATACCCTTGGCATACATACCCATGCCCTCCTAAGAAACCCCTCTCCCACTGTAAGAAGAGTACACAGCAGGAGATTGGTGTGTGTGCATGTGTCTGCGTGTGCAGAATTTTGCTCTTACCTATCTATTATTGTGGTGAATTCTAAATTTTGTTTGTGTTGCCTTGTTTTCTAGAAAAAGATCTGTTCTTGCAAAGTGAATACAATCTGACAGGAATGAAGTTCCACAAGAAGAAATGGATAGCAAATACCTTTGACTTTCAACCCTGCAGTATTTCATAGAACAAGCAGCACTTGCCTTTCTCAAAGAAAGAACTCAATCCCCCTCTTTCAGTGGGCTGAGAAATGCAAAGTGTTTTTCTAACATGCACTCTCAGAAAACATGTATTGAATCTGGGTTTCAATACATGTTAATACAGGGGAGAGTCAGAACACTGTATTGCATCTGAAGTAGGTTTGTGACTCAAGAGGTAAATAGAGTTGATTTTTTAAACAGCGCCCTGGCTTTATAGTCTAACAAATTGCTTATCCAGGAAGCTGGTTAACATACTTCCTTCCAGGCTGATTTCCTGTTTGTCTCCATACTGTCAGCCCCAACATGCAGTCAGATGTTCTGACCCGCTATCCCTACATTAGTGTAAAATTAGTGGTGATGGCGGGGAGATGAAATTACAGTGCATAACGTTGTAGCCAGTCTTGATAAACTGATTATTAATTATAGTTTTAAAGGATTTTTTCCCACCTATTTCTGGATACTTTGCACCTCTTTCCACATGAACCATTCTCCCAATTAAGAAAATGTCTTGATGCCCTGCTTTAGTTGGTAATCTGGGCAAATTCAGAACTGAAGGTTATTCCTGGGATGGCATGCTGCTTTTGACCTTCTCTCTCTGCCCCTGGTGTTTCTGAAACTACTATATCTCTGAAGCTCTGTATGAGGATTGCAAACAAATAACAGAGTTGGAAGGGACCTCCGAGGTCTTGTAGTCCAACTTCATGCTCAAGTAGGAGCCCCTATACCAGGAGTCGCCAACCTTTTGGACCTCAGGGACCACCAAACTCATAATTTTAAATCCCACGGACCACTAATATGAATTTTGACTGATGGTGGCTTGCTGACATTGGTGGGAAAGTCAGTCCCATATTCCAGAGCTGCAGTAGTTACAAGACTGGCCCTTTGGTCATCCTGGAGCAGCTCCTCCAGTTTATTGCTGGCTGATGCACCCGGGTGGAGGAGCAGCTGCTCTGGGATGACCAAAGGGCCAGTCCTGTGACTACTGCAGCCCAGGAATATGGGACCGACTTTCCTACCAATGTCAGCAAGTTAGGTGGGCGGGCCATGTGGGAGACGCAGCCTTGCGTTCCCACCCAGCCTGGATTAATTGCTTTGGGGGTGCTTTGGGGGGGTCATTTCTCTGCGGACCACCAAAATTTTCTCACAGACCATCAGTGGTCCCTGGCCCACCAGTTGGTGACCACTGCCCTATACCATTTCAGACAAATGCCTATCCAATTTCTTCTTTAAAACCTCCAGTGATGGAGCACTCACAAACAGTTCCACTGGTTAATTGTTAATTGTTCTCATTGACAGTAAATTTTTCCTTAGTTCTAGGTTGGCACTTTCCGTGGTTAGTTTCTATCCATTGCCTCTTGCTCTGCCTTCAAGTGCTTTGGAGAATAGGTTCTTCTTTGTGGTGGCAACTCTTCATATATTGTTGGATTTTTGGTTTTTCCTCCTTTTTCTTCTTTTTTCTTTTACTTCTCAGTCTAATTTAAGTGATAAACTTCCCACATGTTCTTTGATCAGAGTACTAACCAGGGTTTTTAGATGCTGGAAAAAAACTGCAGGCAGGAGGTTTATGCATGTCTTGAATTCTTGGAGGAAAGGCAGGATACTGTATAACAAATAAATGATATATGTTATATGACATTTAAGAAATCTGAATATTTTTAAAATGGTACCAGAGTCAGATTTTTGTTCGAAGAAGGCATCCATGGATCCCTAGGAATGCAATTCTAATAGAAATACCACTGGACTTAAAACACAAAGATTTCATATTTATGTTTATATCATAATATATGTGTGTGTGTGTGTGTGTGTGTGTGTGTGTGTGTATGTGTAGCTTTGTTCGGGTATTTTCCCACGTCATTATAGTTGTGCTTTTAAAGTTGTAGCAACGTTTCGGCAGAATCTCATCTGCCATCATCAGGCTTCTGTATTGTGTTCATCTGTGAGTCAGACTTTTACAGTTGTTTTAGTTTTAAATTTGGGGCTAGCCTACTGCTGTGCCAAAATGGTTTTTTCTTCATCCTGATTGGTTGGGAGTCTTGGACTGTGTTTATTGATCTTGGAGTTTGCTGTGTTCTGCTTGATTGGTGTTTCTAATATCTTCTGTCTGTTTTGTAGCATTTTTTTGTCTTGATTGGCTGGCAACATTGTGTTTCTGTATTGGAGGCTTTTAGTGCAGCTTGGCTCCGAGTAAATGGACGGCTATCATTTGTTAGGAAGCTAGGTTTCATCTGGGTGCCTGGTTGGGGTGTGTTTGAGCTGGAGGTATGAGGGGGATCTGTTTGTGCCCAGGTGTTTGCCTGGCTAGTGGTGTGGAGATCTTTTTGTTTGTGAGTGCAGGCTTCCAAATAATTGACAGTCTGGTGGAATCATCTCTTCTATTCATGCTTTCAGGTCTTTTTTCAATCTCTATGGCTTCTCTGATAATTCTGTGGCTGGGGTTGTCTATAGTGGCTAGAGTTTGGGTGCCATTGAAGTTGATGCTATGACCTGTGGCTTTCATGTGTTGGACTAGTGAGGAAGCGTGTTCCAGCTTTTTTACTGCATTTTTGTGTTTATCCAGGCGGGTACTTATTCTTCTATTGGTCTGTCCAATGTATGTTGCCGGGCATGATGCACAGGGGACTTCGTATATGCCTTGATTTTCCAGGTCAATTTTATCTTTGGGGTTTCTAAGGATGGCTGCTATTTTTCTGTCTGTTTTGAAGGCAGTCTTGATGTGATGCCTGTGTTGTATCTTACTGATTTTGTCTGTAGTACCTCTTATGTGGGGCAGGACAGCTGTTGTATAGGTCTGTTCATCTTCTAGGTCTCCATTATGTCTCAGTGTGTTTTTGTGGATCAAGCCGGTGATTTTGCTTTTGTGGAAGCTGTTGGCTGTCAGTACTTTAGTCGGGGTGCATAGTTCAGTCTTTATGTGTGTCTTGGCATAAAATTTTGTTGCATACTGCTCTCAAAGGGTCACCAGCTCCAATATCCACTACCCTCCTACTTTGTCTCCTGAACAAAGCCTGGAAAATATAGAAACTGCCATTTTTTCAGGACAACACCAGCCAGCACAGTAAGTCACAGGGCCAACTGCGGCAGGGTAGGGATAGACAACAGGGGCTCCAAATTTCATGCCAGCATGGCTTTCTGCCAACTCAAGCACTTCACTCATTGAGGAAAGCTCCTAAGACAGGAAAAGATCCAGAATAGAAAAGCATGAGTACCCTATCTAGAGTATTGGAAATATTTTTAAAGTCTTCATCTTTACCAGGAATAACACAATATCACCTGTGAGGAAACTGTTCTCTCATCCCTGCTATTACAGCATCCCAGGTGCCTCATTGTAGTATTCAACAAGGAGACAGGGAATGCTGCAACAGCTTACAGAAAGCACATTTTACTGCCTGAAGCATCCCAACAGAGAAAGCTCTCCATAGAGCTCCAGCATATGCAGCCATCTCAGCTCTCTGAGTCACAGGTTGCTGTAGTCCCAGGGGTGGGATTCTACCAGTTCACACCTATTCGCTAGAACCGGTTGTTAACATTCTAAGCAGTTCGGAGAACTGGTTGTTAGAAGAAATTACTGGCCTAATCCTGTAAGGAAGGCAGGAAGGAAACATTCTGGTGTTGCTTACAGAAACTGCCTCTCCGTTAACCCTTATTACATTCTTGGCAGGACTAGACTTCCTGTCTCAAGAACTTCTCTGGAGTTTTTTCCCCCTCCTTTGCTGGTACTTTGCATGTGTAGAATGACCATTCAAAGTTACAACGGCACTGAAAAAAGTGACTTATGACCATTTTTTACACTTACGACTGTTGCAGCATCCCCACAGTTATGAGAGGCCAGGCGAGGAGATGCGTGTCTCAATGTGAGTGATATTGAATTGGCCACATCCAGCCAATAACATGACCACCAAGCCATGTCCACCCAGTCACATGACCAAGCCATGCCCACCACCTAAGCCACGCTCACAGAACCGGTTGTTAAAAATTTGAATCCCACCCCTGTGTAGTCCATTTTGTCTGGTGTGGTGGGCAGGGAACTACATGCCAGTGCTCATCAGGTTACCTTGCACTCTGGTTTTAAGAATTCCATTGACTCCATATATCTTTTTCCTTTTCCTTAACAAGAGAAAGAAGTACCGGTATTTTATTGGCTGTTAACATTCTCTGCTCACATCACACTCCCAAGCTTTGTTTACACTGCGACTCTCTATTTATCAGGCCATTTTTTCCCCACTCCAAGGAAGAGAGGATCTCAGACCATCCTAAGTGCAAAATTATTTATCTAATTTCTAAACTGCCCCATCTAAAAAATAAAATAAAATTACTCTGGGTAGCTTCACAAAATTAAATAAATGAAAAACATAAAAAAACAATGGTATTATATAAAAAACACAACTGCCCTGAGGGGGGGGGGACAATAAAAACAAATATTCCTCCACATTGACCCCAACACATAGGAGCCCATCCAGCCCTCAAACCCAAGGCTTGAAGGAAGACCTGTGTTCTTAGTTTTCTCTTGAAGGCAGGAAGTTTGGGGACTGAGGGGAAAAAAATCTATAGGAGAAGCAATACCCTAAAGGGCAGATATTGCAACAGAGGAGGATTGCTTCCTATCCCATGAGATGACATTGCTTATTGATGTTGACTGACACAAGCCAAGTTGTCTCAGGGTTATTTGTTTCTCCTGAAGGTATTTTGCCCATTCCACTAGATCAGATAGAGTAGGCGCGCTCTAGTCCCTTCCTTTAGATATTGTCATTTAGTGGGATCTAGGAAGTGTGCCTTTTCCCTAGCAGCCCCTGCCCTGTGAAACACCCTTTTTCTTGAGATCCAGCAGGCCCCCAACCCTCTTCACTTTCCAGAAAGCCATGAAGAGCAACTCCACCCACCACCCCCAAAACAATGGGATAATAAGGTTGGAGTCCAAGAATTCTATACATGATGGATTGGGTGCTTGGGTTTTGTATGTATGTATGTATGTATGTATGTATGTATGTATGTATGTATGTATGTATGTATGTAGCAATAGCACTTAGACTCATATACCACTTCATTGTGCCCTTTCTAAATATTTTAAAGAGTCAGCATATTGCCCCCCAAAATCTAGGTCCTCATTTTACCAACCTCGGAAGTATGGAAGGCTGAGTCAACCTTGAACAGAGTCAGAATCGAACAGGCAGTGAATAGTGAGTTAGCCTGCAATACCGCATTCTAACCATTGTGCCACCATCACATGTATGTGTGTGTGTGTGTGTGTGTGTGTGTGTGTGTGTATACATACATACATACATACATAATGAATGAAGGGATCTGTATTTTGGATTTCATCTCTGAACTATATTACACTACACATTTCTAGTGTATTTAGTGTATGGAAGACATACTCTTTTCAATTCCTTCAGAATCTGGTAATTTGAGGCTGATAGGCCATTCCTTTCCATATTTACAGAGTTCAATATTTATTTAATGGCAACAACAAAAATCAGAACAGCAATTTGAAAATATGGCAACATTTTTTTTCACTGTACAAACTATTAGAATGTTTTTATCAGTGCAACAGGAGACCATTCAAGTATCATTATCTGAGAGATACATCATTTTATACAACTGCAATTTACAATGCATATATTTTAATGACACTTTTAAGCCAAATTAAATTCTCCTAAAATGCGGCACTCATAGAAAACAAGTGATTCTTCCTGCAATTTGTTGCTAACATTAAAAAAAAAAAACCTCCAATCCTGACATGCAATAAATTATGCACTTGCATTTTTGTAAGTTCTTCCCTAGAGACTGAGAGACTTTCAAACTGTATTTTTCTTCAATATCCAAGAGAGATACTGTGGAAATTGTCTGTGCTTCATATACCGAGCAGCCAAAGGAAAGTTACATTAATGTTGGATTTCTGCCTTTTTAATAAATTAACATTTCCTAACAAATGGTTCTTAGGACTCTTAAGACTGGATGAAGTGGCAGGCATTGTAGCATCTCACTATTGCAGTAGGATTTTCTGGAATGCCCTCTCTCTTTTTTTAAAAATAGACTTTATTGATCTTTTATAGTTTAAAAAAGACAAAAATCAATAAAACAAGTAAAAAGTAAAAATCTCTTAAATTTGACAATTCAACAATTCAACAAACTGTGGCAATTTTCTTATACTGCTATTTTGTGCGTTGTTTACAAATATATACAAATTTATGCGACTATAAACATTTAACTTATGTATTGTTTATCCTTAATTCATCAACCTTTTAACTATCTTTGTTTGATCCAGTCATACCATTTTTCCGAAATTTTATAGTATTCATTCTCCTCTTTCTCTTTTAACATCAACGTTAGTTTGTCCATCTCAGCACGTCATTATTTTTTGAATAACCAATTCATCTGAAGGTATAGATGGGTGTTTCCAACATTGGGCCAAAGGAATTTGAGCTGCCATCAGAATATGTAATATTATATATTTCATATTTCTCCCGTATTTTTTTCTTAAATATCCCCAATAAAAATAATTCCAGTTCTACTTCTATTTGTGTTTTAGTAATTTCTTGCAACCATTTTTTTATTTTTAGCCAATATTTTTGGGTCTCTGGGCAAGACCACCACATATGGTAGAATGTACCTTTCTTCTTCTTGCACTTCCAGCATGTCAGGTTCATGTTAGGATACATCTTGGCTAATCTCAAAGGAGGCAAATACCATCTGTAAAACATCTTGTACGCGTTCTCTTTGTATGTGGCTGCTTTCGTTAACTTATAATTTCGATTCCACATGCTTTCCCATTCTGTCAAATTTATATTATGCCCTATATTTTGGGCCCAGGCTATCATACATCCCTTTACAATCTCTTCCTCTAATTCTACCTCTAGCAGGTACTTATAAATTTTTGTAATTTTTTTTTTATCTGGGCCTATTAGTATTTTATCTAATTGTTAATGTTTAAATATATTCCAAAGTCTGTAATATCTTTTTTATATCAATTTTGTAGCTGAAGAAATGCCCACCAGTCAATATGTATCCCTTGTTTTTGTGGATCTTGCATTGATTTCAAATTTCCTTCTGCATCTAGTACATCTTTATATTTTATCATCTTAGCTAAGTCTAAATTGTTGGATGGATCATAGCTTCCATCACAGATAACCAAATTGGTATCTTCATATAGTGTTTCTTCTTGATTTTAGTCCAATTTTGTAACAGGGCATCTCTAATTAGGTGTCTATGAAAATACTGCTGTTTCTTCATTCCTGTTTCCTACAAAAAGGTGTGCCATCCTCTTTGTAGGTCATGGTGTTTCTGGAATGCCTTCTCATAGTATTTAATATTGTACTCAAAAAAAGTCAAAATAAGCTGTTCTGGAGTGATATGATGATTGCCTGACTTAGGGAAATCTATGCTCCAACTTATTTTCTTGATATTATTTTCCTTCAAAAGTCAATTTTTGTGTTGCTGATATATGAAATCATGGTTTCCATGCACTGCTGTGGTACAAAGTGTTTTAAAAGTATGGTACTGTCAGTTTTACTAGTAGAACTCTGATAAGGTAAGGGACATGATGAATTTTCTGTAGACTTTATGGAACTAATTAAAAGGAATTGTCATCAAGTTCACTGATAAAAGCAGTTTGTGAAATTGAATAAGTAGCAAGCAAACACTTATTAGTGTGACAGGGAAGAGTTATCCTCTCCTGTTCTGACCATTGTTTTATCCATGGGGTTGGTGGAAATGATGGATGAATGGGTGGATGGACAGACAGATGATAAATAGATATAGATAGATAAAAGAGAGAGAGGGAGGGAGGGAGGGAGAGGGAGAGGGAGAGAGGTGTGTGTGTATGTGTGTGTGTGTATACACACATATAAAAAACACCAACATACACAGAAATGAATGTGTGAAAATTCAAAGATACAGAGAAACAAACACAAAGTGAACATAGAGTGAGAAGAGTCTGCAACTACAGAGCAGTTCATTTAAAAGTCCTGCTTAGATCAGTAGGGAAAAGCCCATCTGAAGATAATCCAGCTCATGGAGATTCTGTGTGGGAAAGGGCGTTCTCTGATGTGACTCCCAGGCTACAAAGCATATTTCCTAGGGAATTGCAGTTGGTCCTCAACTTTTCTCATATTTAAGAAGTTGTAAATGCATATGTTTTCCACTAAGCTTATTAGCTTTTTAATTTTTACATGGATTTAATAGTAATGCTGCTACAGTGTTTTCTTTATATTTTGTATTTTCTTTACAGAGCTGTGGTGGCGCAGCGGTTAGAATGCAGTATTGCAGGCTAATTCTGCAGACTGCCAACAGGTTGATTCTCACCGACTCAAGGTTGACTCAGCCTTCCCTCCTTCTGAGGTTGATTAAAATGAGGAACCAGACTGTTGTATGCTGACTCAGTAAACCGCTTAGAAAGGGCTGTAGAGCACTAAGAAGCAGTATGTAAGTGCTATTGCTCTTCTTTATTTTTAAAATCATCTAGATGAATAGAAGGAAAAGTGGAGTATAAATCTAATAAGTTAAATCAATCAATCAATAACCGTGAAGATTCTAGTACTGTCCCTGCTTTTCTCCTGGAATTCAGAGGTTTAGGTTTCATACTCATGTTATAAAATTATTGCACTAGACTGTTTGCCATGTGACCATTGAGCTGCAACTGGGTTTAGGAGACATATTGCCAATCCCGTGCATTACATATAGAAAGAGATTTAATACAGATTCTGCCTCAGTGCGATGCAGAAGAGGATTGCCATAGAGTAGTGGCTAGAGTTCCGCATTGAGGTATAGAAAAAACAGTTTCAAACTGTACATTATAGATCTGTGGTCTTTGAGGAAGGACATGAATCATTAAAAATGTGACAAACAAACCATGTTGCTGTGTGAGCTGAACCAGAGGACACCTTGGGAAGATAGCTCAGATATTAAAATGTGTCCTGTAACATAACTGCATGATCAACAGCTTTCGCCCAATCCCAGTAACTTTATCTTAAAAAAAAAAAACTTCTGCAGGAAGCTGCATGTTTATGACAAAACTAAGATGAACACAATTAATTTTATAGCTGTACCCAATACATCTTCCTTCTATTCTGGTAAATATCCTGTGACTTGACCTATATTGTACTATTGTGGCAATACAAATATGCAACATCAGGAATAACTGTAGCAAAGTGGTAAAGCAATTCTTTTTTAAAAAATAAAATGCCTGAATGCCTGAAGTTTCAATGCATCTAGGAAAAATTCTTGTTGAAATCCTAGAGTTCTTCTATAAATTGTTGTAGCCTAGACTGAGCTAAATGGACCGATGTTCTGGTTCCACTTGAAGTGATATTCTATAGATAGCACAGGCCCAAGCTGATGAAATACCTGAACACATATAAATAACTTCTACACTTAAAAGGAAGGATGGCAAAAAGATGTCACAACTGGGGACAGTCCTCTGTGAGGCATCCTTTGGCCTTATTAGGCCTACCAGAACCATTATGTCTTGTTAAATTATTCATTGGAAAGAAGGGTACAATACTGTGCTGCTTTTGTTCCAGTGACAAGCAGCAGGATACATGCTGGGGTTTATTTTTATTTTTTTTTTGCAATTTTTCTGGTTGTTGATCTTAGGTTTGAATTATATAAACTGAAATCCATCTCAGCAAAGCTGGATGTAAATTTTCTTCCCCAGGATGCCACAATTTTATTCTCCAGGAGTCCTGCTCTGGTATTTCTTTCATACATTTCTATCATGCTTTTGAGTGAGTGTGCACCAATGAGTCTGAATATGGCATGTAGGGCTCACTTCCCTCCCCTCCCTTCCCTTCCCTTCCCTTAATCCATGCAGTATCTAAACTCTAACAATCAGTTAACACTAGCACATCTCCAGGAAGAATTATCTGTAATTAAATTGGAACAAAACATCAGTAGAAACCATGCATATTATATTGGGACAATAGACCATCCTGGAATGATAGGAGATGAACTTCTGGATACATTCAAAAAAAGTCAGTGTTGCTATAAAGGTTTGTTCTAATAAAAGAAAGATAAATTGCTAATTTTGATGTAAGTAGAAGCATCATCACACTATTTGTCATTGAAACATTTGCATGCTTTAGTATGGTTTGTTTTTGTTAAATGTTCTTGGCTAGGTGGTAGAAATGTTAAGTAGTTTTCTCACTCTACTAAGACATTTGTCTCCAAAAGCATCTTTGGGATCTAAGTATGAAAGAATTTGTGGGTAGTGAATGGAAAGAATGACAATGGGGAAAATCTTATATGCCAGCAGGAAGCTCTTTTAATAAGTAAATGATCTGCAAAAGATCAACAAATTCAGTAGGCCAAGGTAACAGCAAAAAGAAAAAACTTTTGTTAGGATTGTTGACAAAAATCAGCATTCCCTTTAAGGTGAAACTTTTAACCATCTTTGTTTCTACTGTATTTTTTTAAATTGATTATTTCTTTAAAAGAATGCTCCACTTCTTTGTGCTTGCGACAAGAGGTATTTTTATACTATTTTGTTGCACCTTCGTGTGGCTCATCCACACATACAAGGTTGAAATAAAAATGGGGCTAAAGCTACACCTTAGCGAGGCTGAATCTTCAGTATTATGTGTTAAAACAGCCCACGTGTGTTTCAGGAAGAAGCTTACCTGATGATTCTTTCCTAACGTGTAGGTATTATTCTCTGTTTATAAAACAGAAAAACACTCCCAAACAAAACTATGACTTTACCTGTTCCAGGAACAAAAGTTGACTAGATTTTCCCCCAACATTAGTGATGGGACAAACATTAAGCTAGTTTATAGGGCGCAGAGCAGGCCATATCTGGCAGGCAACTCTCTTCTTTGACTGTCGCTTCCTATTGCTTAACCCAGGGGCGTCAAACTCATGGCCCGTGGGTCAGATGTGTTGTGTGCTGGCTCTGCCCCTGCCTGGTTTAGCAAAGGGGAAAAAAATTCCTGATATGTCATGTGATGCAACCGTGACGACGCAACTGTGACACCCCTGGCTTAACCTATTGGCAGAACTGGTCCTCGCAGTGAACTTAAGTTAGGCATAGTTTTGAAGTGGATCACCAAAGTAGCTATGGTAGTTGAAGTGTTGGATTATTCAACCTCTACTCTACTAGCCTGTTTTTGAACCAGTTACCATCCCTCAAACCCACCTACCTCACAGGGCTGTTGCAGAGAAGACCAAATAAAGGGGAGCCTCCATCATGTGCACTTGTTTGAACTCTTACAAGAAAGATGGGATAAAAATATAATCATAAATAAAATAAGTATCTGGGGAGAAAGTAGGAGGAGAACAGCAGTCCAAGTGGGTAAGATCTTCTTGTTCCCACGTTGTGTAATAATTATTCAGGACTTCTGAGGACATCCATGGCGCTCAAGCAAAGATAGAATGTTCTTTTCTCCAAGCCCCTCAGTCATGCCTTAGCAATAACATTTTTGGTGCCCACACAATCGTCTATTTGATCTGAAATAATTTCAAATACTATTTGGGTAGTCTGTTTCTAATGCTATTTAGGTAGTCTGATTTCAATCCTAATCCATAACGCAATGTTTTGAGATAGATAATAGCTAGATAAATGGAGGCATCAAAGAGGCAAAAAAAAAAAAAAAAAAGCCATCAGCAGCATCAGTCTGAGTTATATTTATGGAAGCATTTAAAAATTTGTGATTCTTAGAAACCTAACTTTAGTTACTAATTTAAAAATGTATACAAATCTAATAAAAGGTTAACTCTTATACCATAATATGTGGTAATTCCAATTGTGTCTTCATCACGCAAAGGCTACTTTTCTTACAAATAAGCAAACAGAATAAGGATATGGACTTAATAAATGTCAATTAAACAAAAAACAGAGTGGGCTTCATCCCCTGAAATTATATTTCTTCCAACTGCAAAACTGTTTTGCCTTTTTGACTTTAGTAAATAGAGAAGTCCTCTACAATTCCTAGTGAAGTCTGTGCACCATTGTTGCTCTCTTCTAGCATAACAGGAACATTTTCCAAATAATGGAGTAGATGAACTGTAGTGACCCATTTGTTTATTCCAGAGATTGTAATTCATACTCCTTAGATAAGTAAAAGATTTATTGTTGGCATTTATATTTTGTACATAAAGAATCAGTTATTGTAAGAAAATAGGAATAATAAGGTAAATGACTACGTTAGATCTGAACAAAGTCCAAAAGCCTATGAATAGCTCTCAGAATTGAGAGAACTTGAACTTCCAATCAGGCGGACTCATATATTCTAAAGAATACTACATAAAAGGGAGAATTATAGTAATCTGTCATATGTCAAGTTAAACCTCTGGAAACCTACTTGTCTATTCATCTGGAGAGTCCTTATCTCTTCTACCAATGACCTCCTCTTTTGCCCAGCTTCAGAAAAATAGGATTCACCTGCCCCAAAACCAGAAATATGGAATTGAAATCCGCGAAGATTCTTGAAATAAAAGGGATAGTTGTTCAAACAGGCTTGTTGGTAAGATTAGATTTTCATAGGAAAATTCTCTTTGTAAACAATATAGTCAAATTTCAGGATATTAAAAAAAGGTTACAAGAGAAAGAAATTGAATTTTGATGATACAGTTATGCATGCACACTTCATTTCTAAAGGGTCAGAAGTTTCAGGCTTATCAGTGTTTACCGTAGATTCAGTTTCTTTGACAAGATGTCTCTAAAGATTTATAGGGTTTATTAATACATACACATAGACTGAATATATGATGAGAGTTTTAGAACAATCTTTGTTCTGAAAATATTCCTGTTCTTCTTGTACTGTTTTATAAAGAATCTCTGCTCTCTTTGCTTTTCCAGTGGATACAGAGTAAAGAAAGGAGAAGCAAGACTTTGATCCTATGACAGGAAAAACAGGAGAGAAAAAATGATGTTCATCACTAACCCGTAACCAGAATGCTAATGACCACTGCTTTCCTTTTTGAGACACTGTAAAGATTCACACTTATTGATTGATTCATTACTTTGCACATTTTTGAGCCACCTATCATCCTCAGATATTGCATTAAACTATGATGTGTTTTGTTTTATTTTGGACTTAGTGTGACATGTGAACTTAACTAGTATGGCTTAGCATTTCTGTGTGAAATAGGCCTTTGTGGCTTACAAACCATAAATTAAAACTTTTGACATAACATGATATATGAATCCTATAACTGAAACAGAATTGAAGGTTGGTTAGGCTGTAAGACATTGCTTCAGGTTACTCACTTAATTCATTTTATAAAAATATTAGATGAATCAAGAAATTAGAACAAGTCTCAAAGGTGTTTTTCAAAAGGCAACTGGAATTTCTTGGTTTTTTTTTCCTTGAAAACATTTCAGTTAGAACTAAAGAAGCTTCTTGGATGAGAAGTGAAATGTTTCAAGGAAAAAAAACCAAGGAAGTCCAGTTGCCTTTTGAAAAGCACCTTTGAGACAACCATGATTTTGATGATTGAGAATCTCCATAATGAATGTATACACTTGTACTTATTATCTTGAACAAGAATTTTACAAGGAGAAAAATACTGTGTATTCTATAAACTATACAATTGTTATGGGCATCTGAAAAAAGGTTTAAAAATGTGTTTTTATTCTACTTTATATCTATTTTATAGGAGGATCCATTTTGTATTTGCTGTTTATCTAAATAAATAAAGTCCATGGGTTGCTCTAATATTCCTTCAATTGCTATATTTTCCCTAAATCTCTAATTCCTTTAGGATTGGGCCTGTTTACCTGGCTTTCTGCCAGCCCACGAAGAGAAGTTGCAGCTCCTACTATGAAAGGAGTAGCAAAAAGACAAAAACAAAACAAGGATGGAATTTCCCTTTAAAAAAGTCCACTTAGAGGAAGAATCCTCCTGTACTTGGATAGCTCTCTTTCCATGGTGGAATAGTCCAGATCAGGAAACAGACTCCACAAGAAAAACTCTAGTCTTCAGGCATAGACTACTGTAATAAAATCTTGTAAGCCTGAGTCAACTCTCTCTCCCCTTCCTCTTATATTATATAGTGAATCAGGGAGGAGCCTTTTTGTGACTTTTCTGAATACTATATCTTTCTCAGTGCTTTTTTACTCTTCCATGTCTGCAACCCTTAGGATGGGATTTCTCTCTCTTCTCATTCCAAGAGGTGTAACTGTTAACTGTTAACTGTGGCTGCACAACTGCATCCATCTGTAATACCTATTTATCAATTATAAATATATCCTACTGTTAAGGTTCAAAATAGTATTGCACAAGGGACTTTCCAGTTGGGATACTCATTCAGAAACTAACAGGTTGCCTTCATCAAGAAGTTATGGGTTTAGCCTTTAGACTGAAGATATGTTATTTGTGAGCCTGCTGCAGCAGTGATTCATTTCTTTTGATCTGTAGCCAATAGTCTGCTGAAATGGAATCCACTGCTACACTAGATTTGGTTAACAAAAGCTAAATAAAAAAGTGGGGGTTGAGAATGGGAATCTTAATTCATGTCCTGGATATCAGCTGCATCCTTATAATAAGTAGACGCTATCTTTGTTTGAATTAATCAGATACACTTCTTGAAGAATTTATCTATCCATGTTGCAAATGACAATACTCTATTCTCTTATGTGCAATCCAACAAACATGTTGTTTTTCCTGACAGATACGACAGTAAAATACTAATGTTCATATATGTGTACATGTATATGACAAACTCCTTGATTTTGACAATTTCTAAGAGTGAAGCTTTATAGCTATAATTCTAAATGATATACATCTATTATGGATTTCTATATTAATGATTTAATAATATATTCAGTAACATACACATGCACACACAATTATAATTATAATTAAACCAATTTGATCTAGTGGTTAAGGAACCATGCTAGAAACCAGGAATTTTAGTCTCCTTAGGCATGGAGATCAAATGGGTATTAGGCCAATCATTTTTTCTTAGGCCAACCCAACCTCACAGGGTTGTTGTAGGGAAATAGGAGGAGGGAGTATTAGGTATGTATATTGCCATCTTGAGTTACTTACAAAATGATAAAGATGGGATAAAAATACAATAAAAATGCTTCACTATTGCTTTGTATGCTTGTATCTTACTTGCCATATTGGGTGATGTATTTCAGAAGTCATCTGTATGAGTGATAAACATAGGGCCTGCTAATTCAAAGAAAGTAAGGAGTCAAAGCAAAATACGGTCTACATTTATTCTCTGGATAACATCCTGGGGTATGCAAAACATATATTCAGCAACCAAAATAGTCTTCCTTCAGCAATTGTCCACAAGATGTTCCTGTAACTTGATGTAACAATGGAAGTTACAATGATGTAACTTCCATTGTCCTCACTCAGGATAGCTGGTTGAATGATGGGAGTGGCAGATCACTATTATTTATTTAACCTACGATGAGAACATGACAAAAGAGAAGGAAACATATACTATCCATGTAAAGACCATGATATTAGGAAATATGATAGAAGCTTGAACATATGATGGTCATTTTCAACTCTTAGCAACAGATCTATGTGTACAGTGCATTGACTGAACAACAAACATGGCAGCGTGCTACACTTGGTATTCACTTGGTTCAATATCCTATTTAAGGAAAACCCATGTTTTAGCATTTGGATCTAGTTTGTCCAGTCATTTCCAAATACAATGCAAGTCAAATTTGGTTATTTTCCCTATTCTTGTGCCCTCCAAATATGTTGACAATTTCCTTTAGAGATTTTGAGGTATCATTATATACCGTAGTTTAAATTTGTGTTTCAATATCTGGGATAAAGGGTGTCCACAGGAAGGAGGTAAAAAAACAACAACCAAAAGCCAGGCTGGTGGTCATAATCATGTAATCAAAGCCCCTACCTGTTTTTACATGTCATGATGCACATAAAAAAGGTGGAGCTTTGACCACAAGATAATAATGGATGCCATAATAATGGATTTTTTTTTACCCTCTTCCTGCAGATATTCCTGTTGATGGCTATTATTAGCCTGAGAAGCATTATCCAGTGACCTCACAACGTCAGTTGTTTGAGAGGAAGCTTGCCTCAATTAAAACAAAAATCCTAGGTTACAGTGACTAATATAATTTTGGATAGCAATACGGTAAGGATCTTTTTATCTGCTTCTTTTTTTCACAATATGCCTCTCATTTTACTGTCAGAAAGAAGCAAAGGCCAAGAGACAGGAGGGATTAACAGGGAAGTTTTTAACAGAATGGACTCAAATTGCAACAAGGCTAAAGTCAAAGCTGCAAGAGTGCTCGCATGTTGTGTATGGGTGCGATTCCCTTTAGCTAGAAAACCTGCCAATCGATCGAGTGACGATTGGTAGCAATGATAACACTTGACTCCAAAACCCGAACAAGCAAGATCAGCTTTTTGGGGGGCGGGGAAGGAAAGTTCTCCCTGGGACTGAAGGAATGAAGCCACTGAGAAAAGGCTATCAAAGTTCCCGGAGTGCGGGGATTTGCAAGGATGCCATCCAGGGCGAGAGATTGGGTGCCTGGAGCGGGCGGGAGCCGGTCAGGTAGGCGGCCTATCCCGCTCTCTTCCTCTCTAGAGTGAAATAATCGCCCTTCTTCTGGAAGTCGGTGCCTGCCTAAAGCAGCAGCGGTGGGTGTGGCCAGCTGGAGGTCGGAGCAGTTCTCGGTTGCCGCTGCCGCTTACAGGGAAACAGACAAACACCCTCCCAGCCACACGGCTTGAAGTGCATTGTTTGTGCATGGCAAGGTCAAGTCGAGAACTAGAGGAGGGCGGCCCTAGGGCTTTTTCTTCCTGTGCAAAACGGCGCAAACTTCGCTTCCCTCGCCGCTTTCCAAAAAGCCTTGAAGAGAGAGCTAGAGAAAGCCCAGGGCAGGAGAGAGAGAGACTGCCGGGAACGAAGCAACCCGGCTTCATGGGACGAAGTCGGGGGTGTGGGGGGAGAGACAGAGAGCGCGACATTTTGCTCCGTTCTTTTCTCCCCCGCTGGGCACCTCTCCGAACGAAAATAATAATCATAAAAAAAGAAACAAGTGCTTTAAAGCCAGTTTAATCTCGGCCCAAGGTGATTCCCGGAGAACCATTTCCCTCAACGAACCGCCGTTCGCCTCGCCGCCGAATAACTTTGGGATCCGCAAAGAGAGCAATCTCGTTCCCATCTGCATTTGCCCCGGTTACTTTGCCCCCCTGCCCGCTCCTCGTGCACGTCTACTCGGAGGCGATAGCCCCCCCTTACACGCGAGGGCTTTTTTTTAAAAAAAAAAATACGGTCCGAGGGTCTTTCTCCCTCTTCCCCCCTTCTTCTCACTCCTGCGCTCGCCCTCTCCGCTCTGCACCTCATCTGTTAGTTGTAAGAAACGTCTATTTGACGCAGGAAGAAATGGCAAATTTGAAGTACGTCATTAATATGGCGCCAAAAGATTTTGCTAAGTATAAGGTTATTTTTCGTAAGGTTGCAGCAGCAGGCTTTGCCGTTACGCCTTTGCATCGCTTCGAGGAGGCGAAAGCGCTCGCGGCGGCGGCGGCGGCGGCGGCGGGGGGAAAAGGAGACCGGAGGGGGGGCGTGTGCGCGTATAAAAAGCGGAGGAAGCGAAGAAAGTGTTCCAGCTCTGTGATCTATCGTGCACCGCCGCCACTGTTGTGAGCGCGCCAGGCTGAAGATCGTTGCGAAAGTGACCTGAGCAGGCTCGGGAGGGAGAAGCGCGAGGGAAAAAAGCGAGTCCGCCTGTGCAAGCCGAGCCTTTTCCAGCTGCCCAGGGCACCCGAAAGACAAGAGATGGGGACTCGGCGCATCGGAGGGGGTGAAAACAAGGGAAGGGGAGGGGAGGGGGTGGGCTAGGAGTGTGCCGGGGTGGGAGGCAACACATGCCGAGCACAATCAGGGATGGGACCCACGTCTGCAGCTGCACCTGGACCTGCTGCTCGTCAGGAGGGAGAAACAACAAGCAAGAAAAGAAGAAATTGAGAGAAGGGGGGCCGAGTGGCGAACTCGCCAGCATCAGTCTTAATTTATACACTCCTTCGGAGAAGTCCGTTCTTCGCCAGCCGAGGGATTAAATAATGATAATAATAAAAGCCTAGGCGCAGACGTTCGGGCAATTGCACAAAGATCCGGAAAGAAGTCTAGAAATTTTTTTTTTTTTAAAAAGAAACAAACACGCACGCAGGGCTTGCTGAATTTTGCACAGAGCGGCCATCTCAGCTGGAAGCAATTCTTCGGATTTTTATTTTTTTTTAAATGCATCTATGGAGTTACTTTGTATCTACTCCTGAAAGGGGAGGGTATCATCTTCGGATCCTACGAGGGGGGTCGTTCTCGCCCTCCGCAATGGTACCGGGTTGATCTTTGCAAAGGGAGATTCCGTAAGCGTTGCCATTTCTGGAGCATCTCTCGCTTACCCCTCTGGTAGCCCGACGAACATTCTCAACTCTTGGGAGGACGCTCTCTCCCAGCAAAGGTAAAATGGGTGGAGGATTGCTCCATTTCCCCCCCCCCTCCGGGTTTTTGCAGCTCTTCTCTCTTCTCTCCCTTCCCTCCTTGCATTTGTTTTACTGCTCCCTGACTGTACTGCCTGCAAAGGAAGGGGGGGGGATGTGCAGCGTTTTTTAGAGATTGATTGCGCATGTTGGTCAGTCATGTTTTAAAAGGGAGGCGGCAGGAATGTAAACAACAACTTTTTAAAGGAACGGAAGCCTCGGGAAACGGTTCCTCGGATTAATGACTGCGGCAGAGGTAACCCCAGAAGGTTTTAAGGGGGTGTGTGGGGTGGGGAGGGGACTCGCCACAGTTGAAGAGTAACCGGGGGAGGGCCGGGGAAGAGAGGACACCGGGAGGAAAAATAGTCTTCCAGAATATGAACCCAGGACGTGGGGGGGGTTGGAGGGTAAAAAAAAAAAGGTGCGTTGCATGTGGGGAATTACGTGGGTGTGTGGGTGTGTGTGTCAAGTCGTGCAAAAGGGGATCGCGCGGCAATTAGGAGACGGGAGTTTCATTTTTGTTGAGACGCAGCACGTTTTGGAGCATTTGCCTGTCTTGGAGCTGGTGCACCCACATGATCGGCTCCTCTCACGTGCTGAGGTTGTGGGGTTCCTGCCAAGCTCCTGCAACAGACATAAACAATGCGCCCAGGAGGCAGGCAGAAGAAGCAGCGCAGTCTTCGGCTGGGGTGGGAGAGCCCCACGGGGCTTTGAATGGCACCCGCTTCTCTGGGGCGCTGATGGCTTTTGCAGCCGCGCCGAAGGATGGATGGCTGCGTGATGGTGGTGGAGGTGGGGGGGCGGAAAGGGAGGGAGCGAGGACGAGAGTCACGCCGCTGGGGGATCCAGAGAGATTCGGGAATGGAAATGTACAGGCAGCGGCTGCGATTGAGCTGCGCGGTGGAGCTGAGGACTGTAGGGGGCGTGGCTGTTGTTTACCTTCTCAAACTCTCCCTGCTCCCAACGGGCTGCTCGGGGGCGTCTCATCTTTTGCATCTTCTGCTACCGAATCGCGCCCGCCCGCCCGCGGATACGCGGGCTGCTCTTTCCTCCCTTCTCGGAGGCGGTTTCTTCCACCCGGTTTGCCCGCCGCCTTCCCTGCATTCCCTCACAGGCTCGCACTTTGCCTGCGGTAGGCATTCCTTCCGAAAGCGTCGCGTCTTTGCTGCTCTACTGTTTTCTCATGCCGCCATCCCTCTTTCCTCCCTTTCCTTCCCTGCCGGTTTTTGGGGGATAGGGGGTGGACAGCCTTTTTCTATAGGCTCCCTGGTACCAGAAAGAAGAGGTGGTCCCTTTTTTTTTATAAAGCTTCAACTTGCCTCCCAAATCATGAGTCCTGCCTCGGGCGCCCCCCCGCCCCCATTCATATTTCTGATGCGAGATGACTGAAGGATGATGAGAGTGAAGTAATATATATGTTTGGAACCTTTTCCTGTGTTCTGTTCTATTTTGGGATGAAGCTTGTTCTCCCTCCTCACTCACACCTCCTTTTTTGCCATAGGGGACACCTAGATCTCCCTCACAAACTATGGACAGATTGTTCAGGAGAACTGGTGTTGCTGGGTGGGACCTTCAATCTTCTGAACAAGGAATTCCAGAAAGGAAAGACAGTAAAGAGTTAGAATCTGACTTGGAAGCTAGAAGTGGCTCCCAATTGTCCCATGCTTTCATCTGCACGTTCCCCAATACACCATTTCCCTTTTATAATTCCCAATCAGATTAGTCCAAGTTGAACTGCTTTTTAAGAGTATTATCCCTTCTTCTTAGCAAAACCCACATGCTCATCCAGTTTATCACTTGGAAATCTTTCCAAGTATTTCCTTCTGTTCTGTCCCCCCTCCACAACACTGTGTGTCAACTTCACCTGCACTTCTTGTCCTCTTTCTGAATTACTGAACCTTCCATCCAGAAACTTCTTTCTACCTAGTTATTTTTTGTCACCATTCAGTGTTGTTTTTAAATCTCATGGAAATACTCATTCTGTCTTGGTGCTGTCTTCCCCAGTGGGACTCATTTCTAATCCCTGATGATAGTTTAAGCCATTCTTGATGCTCCAATAATACCTTGTATTCTAGCACAATGGACTTTAGAACAGCATACTGGCACTCACTGGGCAGCCCTGCATATTCTTAATGCCCCCCCCCCCTTCATTACTCATACATTTTCCCCTTTTCAAGTAACTATGTATACTTGAATAGGAGTATAACATGTTGCTTTGTGGATTGGTTCTAAGGTAATTTCTTACCTGTGTCCATTTGTCCCTCAGCTAGCTCTCTTTGGCTATCCCCTGCTGTATACTGGTCCCTCATTCCTCGGAATAAGATTGTATTATCTCAATGCTTTTCTCAAGCATTGTTTTAATTTCAGGATTTTACTTTCCTTCCTTCCTTCAGAGTTTAATAAAAAAACTTTTTACTGGAAAAAATCTCAACAGTATCCAGAAACTTTCTTTATATTATTTGATGGTGTTATTATCATGGTTGGTCACAGGGTTAGCCAGAGGTTTTGTTGCATTTGGAATTATCCACCTGTCAAAAGTCCTTCTCAAGGATCTGGGATAGGCAGATGTTCCTATTAGATGGTGTTAAAGGTATTGTTGCAGGATGTAAGCTGTTCCAAGTAAAACTGTCTTGCAGTTGTCTTGCAGTTGACTCTTGGTGATTTTTGGCAATGCTGAAGGTGTTCAAGTAGCGCTCCAAATGATGTGAGATAGTAGCATGGCACCTATTATTATTAGTACTAGCTTTGCTTTCTTTTGCCACAGTTCTATGATGATGATTATGTCTGAGTATGAATTCATCTCTTTACATTTTACTCTTGAAAATTTATAAATATTGTACACAGCAAAAGTCCATCTTCTATTAATTTATCAAGATATTAAATGAAATAGGCAATACTTAATTAAATAATTTCAAACCAGCGCAACTATATATTGAAATTAGTTTATGAAAATTGAAGTTTGAGTCTCTGGAGATTGAATATGTCCTTAACAAATTTTTAAAAAGTCAAACTTTGAATGTACTCATTCAAATCAAATCATGATCATTTATTAATAATGATCTTAATCTTTGGTTAGCAAAAAAAAGATTATTCCTTCAGGAGTCATTAAACTTAATGCCTATTCCAAATTCACAAAATTCACAAAAAAATAAGACCAGACTGTTAAAGCTTTTGTTGTTAACTGTACAAACAGTACTATTTTGCTCAGTCTATCATTGGTGCTAAGAATTCTTGACTTTTAAACACTTGCTCAGGTGAAAGCATAATGGATACTAAATGGGAAAGTGTGTAAAGATGTTAGTTTTGCTCTTCGGTAAGAAAGTTCAACTTGAATGTTGATAATCAAATCATTTAAAACCAAGAAGAAAACCTTCCTTCTGAGAACCTAGTTTTATTCATTCATTTTGTTTCATAAGCTTATCATTAGAATGTATCTTAAGGTAGTTACTAGTCATCTTATATTTGGTATAGAGAACAAAGGAATTTTACCATTTATACAATAATGAGAAAAGCTGCACCTGTTGAAACTGTCTCATCTATATGCCTATGAAAAATGTAGAAAACATGCCTTCTTTTGACTTTGGTCAAATCCATGATCTTAATCCGTGATACCTCTTGAAGTTCTTGTTAGTCAATGTGGCATGTCTCCTGGAACTAAAAGTTGGTTTTAGTTTCTGTTTAATTTTTTGGATATGAAGTTAAAATGAATGAAATAGGAACAGGGTACAAGTATTCCTTTGATAGCAACCCACATTTTTCATTAAAATTTCAAGCATTAACAGAATAATGTAAAAAAAGAAAGAAAAAGAAATTAGAATGTTTTGGTAATGAGAGGTTGATATCTTAGTATACTGTATATCAATTTTCTTTCAGATACTTTTTTATTTAAAAAATGTGCTTTATCATCATCTCACAAGCTCTAGATATTTTTTTTAAATGATGGATAGGTGCAACTCAGTACTTAGTTTGAGACTGAGCTTATGTGCCAAGAAAAATAAATTAAAGTAAGGTGGTAAGAGCATCCTGAAAGGCTAAGAGGATTTGACCTATATTGATACTGCACATCATGTCTATTATAGCCATTTGACTATGATATATGTTTACCTGTCCAACAATGTTCCCCTATTCCAGAGTCAAGATGGATACCAACATAAATAGTCAGATACCTGTAGAATAACTGCATAAATATTGAAGAGAATAGGAAGTTACTAGTAACAATACTGTGCTTCAGCTAAGCTTTAAGAATAGGTGGCCTCTTCAGCTAAAAGTTGTGCATAGAAGAAAAAATATTATTTTCTCATTGCTAATAGCGCATCTCACCATCTTTGAAAATCTTTACTAAGTAATTGGAAATTTGCACTCTTGATTATAAATGTAGTACTTGATCCTCCTTTGCCACCAGTCACTTTCCAAAGTGGCATGGTTACTTTCTGTATAGTGACCTAAACTTGTCATAGTTATATTTATTCATTGCTATTCTAATGTAAACACTGTCAGTAATGCTTCTATCTTTCCCAGTATCTTAATAATCATTTATGTTTTACTTACTAATAAGTTTCTGATTTGTCAGAGAATTAAGAAAAATAAAGGTTAAAAATGCAAAAAGGAATTAGAATCATAAATATAGGTATCTGCTAGATACAGAAAATACCTTTGCTATTGAAGTCACCAAAACAACTTGTTTTATATTTCAGAAAGATTAAAACAGAATTCCCCAGTTTGGTGCCCTCTAGATGTAATGAGAAAATTCCCTCTAAAGGTATACTGATTTGAAATTCTGGAAGTTAGAATCCTAACACAGCTGAAGGATGCCAGGTTGGGGAAACTTAGATTAGAAGTTATTCATAGAACCAAAACATCAAGCATTGCTATAAGCTCTATAAAAATCATACTAATCAATATGCATTAATTCCTCAATAAAAACAAAGCATGCTATAGCTAGATCTTATAATGTCAGAATCCATTAAAGCTGAACTGAGCAATATCCAGATCTTATTGCAGCCTTAATTCCCACGACCCATATTTAACATACTGAAGATTTGGGATATAGTGGTTGTACCCTCTTTGATTGATTATGTACTATAAAGTTGTGATTGAGCCTTAGTGACCACATAGATAGATTTTCTCCATGACAATTCATCCCTATATAACAAATCTTTCAGGTCTTCCAACAGTGCACTCATCACCATTGTAATTTAGTCTATCCAAGTTTACTGTTGATCATCATCTTCTTTCCTTTTACTTTTTCCAACATTGGAGCTTCTCCTGATATCTAGCTCTTCACATAATGTGTGAAATAAGAATAATTTGAGTCTGGTCTGGTTGTAACCTCTGGAAAATGCTTTATTGTACATTCTTACGTAAATTCTTTGTACTTTTTCCTAGGATGGTTGGGTAAATGAAAGCAAATCTCTCTAGCAGCTGTTCTTTAGTTAGAAAAACTCTTGATTTTGGATGGAAGGTGCATGGCTTCTGGGATTAACATGGGAAGCTCTAAAAAGAGATTATAGATTGCTGAATGATGTCGAACAATATATCTCAGAATGACATTTTCATCCTATGATTATTTATGTAAAGATTGATATGCTTCCTTGCAGGCATTGAAGTCTCAGGGTAGCTTTGGAAATCATAAAACAAATTCAACAATGATAAAAACATAAATATAATTGCACAATACAATATAGCAGAAGACTATAAAATGAAACTTCAAAAACTGTGGAGTATAGTAAAAACCACCAGATTAAAACCAACTAGCTGATAGACTAGAAAAATAAGCAATTAGAAAGTCTTAGTGTGATACTGAAATCAGGTTGGCCAATTCTCACACTGAACCCATCTGAGAAGATCAGTCCAAATGCAAGACGCCACAATAGAGAAGACTTCCAGTTACTGCCTGTCTACATTCATCAGAGAGCAGTTGAAAAAGGTTTTGAGATGGCAAATGTAACGTGCTCATGTGAGCCAGCCATCATGTCATTTGTGCCTGAAAAGGTCAACCCTGTCATTTGTTTTGTTCAGAAACTATCCTGAAGTTTAAGGAATGATCTTTAAGGTCTGACCCAATTTGCAGTCTTCCACCTGTATTTCAACTAACAATTAGGAAACATTTCCACAGCAGCTCCACATCCAATGCAATAAAGCAGTACAGAAATAATTGTGGTCAACTTATCTTGCAGCTGTGGTCATTTGGAACTTCTAAATTACAAAGTTAATTCTTCAAAACAATGTAAATTGTAATTAATTTTTGAGGTTCCGTGTTACCAATTAAATGTGTGGTCTTCCAGAAGCTACTCCCAGATGCCCTAGACCCGTGATGGTGAACTTATGGCATGCGTGCTGGAAGTGGCACGCAGAGCCATCTCTGCCGGCACTCAAGTCATCACCCCAGATCAGGTCCACTGGGCATGCACATGTGCCTCCCACCAGCCAGCTGATGGTCATGTATCTGCTGTGCTTGGGAGATGTGCGTTCATGCGCAAAGGTGTGCAGTGCAGGGAGTTGTGCACGCATGTGCAGAGGTGCATGGTGCTCGGGGGTCACACCCATGCACAGGGAGGCGGGTTGCAAGTGCATTGCATTATGGGTGCAGGCGCACACACTCACACCTTCAGCATGCAACGAAAAGGTTAGCCATCACTGTCCTAGACTGTGTTGTTTCTCTGTGTCATATAATATATGTGGGTGTAAGCATAATTTTTTATTTGTTTTGTCATGTTTTTGTAGCGTATATTAGAGGTGGTGAACCTTTGATCTATGCCAATTCATTCAAAGTGACAAAGTTATTCCAAATTCTAAGTTCACTGTTCTGACCACGCAGGTTGAAGTTCCTTGGAATTATACTAGCTCATCAACATGTAGAGGCTATGTAGTATCCACTCTTATTTGTATGTATGTATGTATGTATGTTTGTATGTATGTATGTATGTATGTATGTATGTATACATATTTCATTCATTCATTCATTCATTCAAATTTTGGAAATCTGGCCAGGATTCAGCTTCAGTTTTTAGGCCTTTATACTGTACAATCTATTGCTATTACAAATATTGCCTCCGTCATTCCTTTTGCTAGATGGAGGAAAGAAGAAATACAGAACTGTCATCAAAGATTAAAAGTAAATAATACAGGAAACAAGATGGACTGTATAATATAAAAGGTCACATGAATGTGACTGAAATTACTATAATTCAGTGTCTTCCACTCAGTCAAGAAGAATGATACAGTCGGGTGGGATACAAAAATGCCAGCAACCGGTTTGCTGCCCAGTTGCTGGGTGGGTGTGGCCTATTGGAACTTCTGGGAGGGCTGTTTTTTGTCTTCCCTATGGTCCAGAGGCTTCCCTTGGGCCTCTGGGAGGGCGAAAACGGCCTCCCCCAGGGTCCAGAGGCTCCCCAGAAGCCAGAAACAGGCCTGTTTCCGAACTTCCATAGGCCTTTTTTTCGACCTCCCAGAGCCTCCGTGTGGAACCTGCACTTAATCTGCATCCAAAATGGGCCGCGTGGAGACTCCTGGGAGGGGCGGGCTGGGCTAGGCTGGGCCAGCCAGTTAGGGTTAGGATAAATTTAACATCCGGTTTGCCCGAACCGGTCTGAACAGGATGAATCCCACCCCTGGATATGGTTGATGATGATACAATAAACACTTCTGTGACACTGAGCTGAATTCATTGGTTTACTGTCTCCTCGTCCTTTTCTCTCTCATGTTTTATTGACAAAATCAGGTTTAAATGCAAATTGAAACCTAGAGTTCTTGGAGATATTGGAAACAATGTGTAAAAAGTGAAAAATGATAACTTATCGTATTTGCCGGCGTATAAGACGACTGGGCATATAAGACGACCCCCCCACTTGGAGGCATGTTTTTCAGGGCAAAAAAGTCGTCATACGCCGGAAAATACGGTAACTAATCATCCAATATTTACACAGTGTGTATGTTATTCTGTGTTGGGAGTGAAGGATGTTTGAACTCTCTTAGATGGACTGTCTAAAGGAGCGTGTCTCGGAGTAGGCAGGCGTTACTCCAGAACCCTGGCCCTTCCCGGCGGAGTCCCTCGGGCTTTCCTGCAACAGAGTCCTCTTGCAACGCGTCCGCTAGGTCAGCCAAATGATCCCGGCGGGGTCACCGGAAACGCCCTCCAGAAATCCCTGGGGCTGCAGCGGCAGGGCGGAGTGCCAGGGGCCGTGGGAGGAGCAGGAAGGCGGGCAGCCTTCACATGGCCCTGCCTGGGGCAACAGGAGCGACCCACGCTCTCGCTCCCCCCAGTTGCTGCAGCCTCGGGCGGAGCGAGGTGAGTGGGATTCGAACCTGATTCAGAGACGCGGGGAGGCTCTTGGCGGAAGCGACGCAGGGGATCCGGGAAGCCAGAGGCGCCTTCGCTGCGTCCCACAAGCATCCGAAAGCCGGCAGTGGTTATACCGTATTTGCCGGCGTATAAGACGACCCCCCCACTTGGAGGCATGTTTTTCAGGGCAAAAAAGTCGTCTTATACGCCGGCAAATACGGTAGTTATCAGTGGTATTGGAATACATAAAATGTTCATGGCAAGATCTGGCTCTGAGGTATAATATTTTTCTGTTAGGATGGGGTTCTTTACCACAGTGGTCCTTAACCTTTCCGGCTTGGCAGACCTGAGAGGAGGAAATGGGATGATTCTGTGTGTGTGGCAGGCGCACAACTCCATTTTTGTAAGCGGCAAATGGAGTTTTGTGCATGAGCGCAAGCACCCACCCCTTGTGTGAAAGAAGCTTTGAGCACAAGTGTGTGCCACTTGTGGAAGTGGAGCTGCCTGCGCACATCCGCTTGCCCGCTCTTCGCATAGCCCAGTTCCAAATGGGCTGCAGACAGAGAGTTAGGGGACCTCCGCTTTAGCAGACCAGAGCTATGTATATCCAAAATTATAATATGGTACATGATATTAAAGAGTTTCAGTACTATTGGAACCTCCCCAACTATTCAAGTAATTTTAATTTGTTGATGCTGTCTGATGTATTCATATGAATTTTATATAGATATAAAGATATAAAACATGAGTGACATAATATTCAGATGAATATATTTATTAAGTAAGCCTTTTACAACAGATTAACTTGTCCAACACCAAAGATTTCTCTCACATATATTTGGAATTGTTCATCAGTTCATCAGCATACTGTACTTTGGTTATACAAACTGATTGTAATTTGCCTTTCATTTCCATGAAGTGTCCATACACAGCTGATTGACATGGCATTATATAGTATATTCTTATTCTGAATTGTTATCCTCAGTTGTATAATGTCTAAGTGTGATACTGAAGATAACAATTGTAAACATATGAATTGAAAACAAATTGAAATCTTTGCTTGAACCTGGTTTTGTGGCCGAGTGGGCTTTTCCCTATCAGCAATCAGTAAAAACTTCCTTAAAACTAAAAACATCAATTTCCAGGATTCTAAATGAACTTTTACAGTGCTCATGTGTGCATATGCACAAAGGTTAAATACATTGATCTATAAAATGAAAGTGAATTGGTTATATTTAGTTTTCTTCTGTATGGTAAAATTTGTTAGCTGCTTATATAGCCAATGTTCACTTTTAAAAATGAAGAGAAAGGGGTTTCCTTTGAGTTTTAAGGAAAATAAGGATAATAGCAAATTTGCTACATGTCTTTTTATATATAACTTATCATGGACACTATCCCCATAGAAATATAAATCATTAGATATTAACGTGAAGTTACTATGAAGTATTATGATTGGTAGATGTTGATTCTGATAGGAATGAGCTGCTCTTCCTTGAGAAGTTAGGCCCAATAGACAAATGTTTTAAGTTCTTTTTTTCTAAAGAAGTGATCTCTCCTGAGATCAGCAATAGGCAACAGCCTAGAATAAAATGAGAAAAAAAGTAGAAGATTTGAAGGAACTCATAACTTAACAATTAGAAGATATTTGTTCCTTAAGACTCTGCTTCCTTTTGAGTGTTCGCTATGACGTCCACTTAAGCAGTAATCTACTTTGCAGAACAGGAACTAACTTTATTTCTGTCAAGTGCAAACTAATTTGGGCATACTTATTTAAAATACTTTATGTTTAAATCAGGCAGAAGCTATAGATAAGTTATAAAGGGATCTAAATGTAGAAATGGTTTATTCAGAAGATCATTCCAACAAAATATGACAATCTCACTAGGTAGAAATTGCTACAGGTAATACCGTAGCTGTTTGGAAGGCATGAATGTTAATAATAGGCTATCATGTCTAACAGCAGCTTGTTAAATGGAAATGTTATCATTTTCATAATAATTTCCCTGATTCCTGCTCCCCTTAAATAGACTGGGAACACTAATTTCCTGCTCTGCCTGAAGGAGTTGGTTTGGGGCTAGTCTGCCTTAATGGTTGACATTTAAACCCAGCTAATTATTTTAAAATTATGTGCAGTATGAACCCAGAGCAGGTGTTAGTTATCTTCTGAAGGGATTTGCAAACTGCTCACAGAATCAACAGGTACATTATCTGTTTCTAAAATGTAGCTACTGGGACTCAGTGATTGTCCTTAATGCACCTTCCATCATTCCTGGTTTAAAAAAAGAAGCAGGTCCATCAAACAAAGTTTTCCTTCTAATGAGAGCCCCCAAGGAAGGTGGGGACAAATCCCCAATTAGAGGAGATTCTCCTATTCTTGACTTAAATAGTTCTTTCTCACCAGTTCCTGTGTAGAAAAGATTATTGTATGTTCTCCACATGAAACACTTCAATACTGTATTTCAGTTTTGCAGCAGACAATTTTTCCTCTTCTATTTAAGGGATGGAGGTGGTTAAGGTGCTTCTACTGAAAGCAAGACATTGCTGGCATTCTGGCTCCTTGCCCAGATTGTTCATCACTTCTAATTCTGAGCCTGAAGTATTTGTGGATCAAAACGTCAGCAAATTCAATACTGCCTTCCCTAGCTGGCAGATGCTATCCTAGGCCCAAGGCAAAAGGAGAAGCCATTTATGACCACCAGCTATTGTGAGAGGAGGTGCCAGGACTAAGCTTGGAACCTTCCACCAGGCTAATACCTTTTAATCTGCCTACTTGGCAAAATTAGATTCTGCTCCAGTAGAATTAAATAGCCCACATCTTGTGGCTTCAAGCTGAATGACAAGTGGAGCAGGAATTTGGGCCTGTATAAATGTCTCCTGTGATGGAACTCACTTTATGCTTCTTTTTAGGCTGATTTTCCAAGCCTTATAAACTCCTTTGGGATTCCGTAACTGATCTTAAAAGCTGGCATATTAATGAGAATTTTTGCATTAAAAACTTGTCTTTATCTGCCTACTAATCTGCATTTCAGCAACATTAGTGAAGTAGTTGAATTCGAAAATGGCTGTTCTACACTGAATTCTGACATTCTAAGCAATTTTCATAAGAGATTTATTACATTGATTTGGTGTTCCTTCTCCTCAGTGTAGGCCACTCACCCATTCTGCTCAGAGCTTGTAGGGAAGAGGAAGGGGACCTGTGAAATCCACTGAGCAGTTACCTACTTCTTCTGTGTTAGTGAGTAAAACCTATACAAGAATAACTGGATGAAGAATGTCTGAAGCAGACAAATGTGGGAGGAGAAGGGAAGAGAGTTTTCTGAGACTTTCTCAGAAAACAGAGTTTTCCCTGTTCTAAGATATTGGAAATCCCACTGGGGCAGTTGGTAAAACTAAGGATATGAAGAAGGAGATAACTTTCCTGCTACAATTAGCACCAGGTTTCTTAGTTTTGTGACGGAGTTTGCCCAGTTTTTCAACTAGCAGTTTATTCAGCAATCCAACAAGGAAAAAACAAGATTCTTTCTGTGATCAGGACAAGAAATAACCAAGGGAAGAGTATGCCTAAGCACATTTAGGTTTCGTGCTTGTTGATAACTCCCTTTATCAGGGATGAGGATTCAAACAGAAAATGTTTGGGGTTCAGGATTATCCTGGGTCTTGTGGTTATGTCCAACCTGTTGGTTCTGTGCTGTCTAGAGACAAGTTAAAGGAATTGGCCTCCATTCTGCCAGTTAATCTAATTTCCAGAGAGATGTTTTAGGAAGTACTGCTGAATGAGGACATTCAGAGAGAATACTGTTCGTAAAACGCCCCATGATTCTGGGGAAAAAACAGTATTTCATTCTTCATTATTGCTGTTACTATTCATCAACACTTTTGACAAAAGTTGGATTAAAAAGTTGAAGAAAGAGCCAAAGACTGCTCCAATGATTCATCTCTGAAGGCAGGAAATTTTTGTTCACTGGCTCTATCTTCTCAGTGGAGAGGAGTTTTTTAATTGATCAACTTGTTCTATTGACCCTCTTCTTTCACTGCCTGAGAAGCTTTAATAATTATAATTTCCAAGTTACTTAACTGCTGCAATGTTTTTACAACTCCTGTTGAACATAAAGTTTGGTTTCTGGGTATGATAAGAGATTTTAAAAATAGTTTTATTGGGTTTCTTTCTCTTTTTGTTATTCTCCAGCAGAGGGCCTGCTGTTCAGCTTGGAAACTGCTGTAGGCTGAAATAAACAGGCATAAAATTGAAAATTCCCCCAAAGAAAAATGCAGTGAAATGCAACCAAGAGGTGAAAGTGACTGAAAACAAGATTAAACATATCAAGCATCATATTAAGAAAAACCAACTGATGAAATAATATACATAATCAGATTCAAGCATCACATGAAACATTGAACCATGTGGATTTTGTAAGAAATACTTCATCCACATTCAGTAATTTTTACTTTACGTTGATATGTTTTCAATTTCCGTTCAGGTTTCAGGAAATTTGAATATGCACAGTACACATTTTCATAATCCATACTACATAAACTGCAGCCTTCTGAAGTGTTGGAGTTTCCTTGGATTCTTGAAATAGAGGTCAATAAATAGTGTACAATGAAAAGGTTAGATGTCTGTCTGAAATTAATAAAAAAATAATACATAAGCTTTAGTAAATGCTGTTTTGTTAATATAGTGTTGAATTGGTCTCTGTGCGTGCGTATTGAAACAAGATATACGATTCTTAGCGGTGGAAAGACTTTTGTATGCCTTGTTCTTCCTGTTCTTTGAAGGATTAACTACTGTGTAAACAAGGTGCCTGGTTTACGTTACGGCCCTTCAGAGGACAGGAACAGCAAAGTTCTGTAATAATGCATTTCTATGACTGACTGTGGAAGGAATTTTATTCATTGTTTTATTGAATTTATCGATGTCCCCCCCGCCCAACCAGAGTATGCTCCCTTGTCAGGCTATACAGCTACAGGCAGTTATGATCCCATTATGATAAAGCCACTACAGTTTTCTGTGTGGTTCTTCCGATGTTTTGGATTTAAATTTTAAACTACAGATATAGCTAGTCGAGGACTTCCCCAGCATCTGAAATGTAATTTATACTGACAACTCAATCAGTTTTGCAGGGTACTTTGAGTATTGCTTCCTTTGCTTTCTCTACACATCTGTTGACTCTCACCTAATTACCAGAGAAAGTACTATCTGGCTCTTGTTTTTAAATACTACAGTCCAAAGGTGACTGGTGTTCTGTTAGGGATAATTTGACAAATATCTCCTCAATTAGTTAAAAAATAGATTTTCCACAACTTAGTTTATAAATAAAGTGGAAGTTTGAATATTACATGGAATGGTGTCACATTTCTAAACGTTTGAGAAACCTTAAATTTCAAGACACTAAGACAAATGCAGTCTAATCTTTGGAACATGTTAATGATGAAAATTAAATGGAAAATGATATTTTCTCCTCCATGCTTCTGCGAGAGCCCAGGATGGGTTAGACTCCTGAAGATGTCATTAAGCTGAGTTTGTTCTTGTATATAAAAGGCCAGCCCCTGGGAGTGTCCCCAACTTTGACTCAGCTTCTTTTAGTCAGTAAGCTGTGTCTCTGAAGGGCACTGTGATAATTCTATCATTCAAACTCTTCAAAAGCAAATACAGCTTTAAACACAGCTCCCGGGGATCCGGGAAGCTGTGTCTTCAGGAGAGTGGGGCTCCGCTCTCCTGCCACGCCGAGGACTTGACTTTGCTAGCATCACAAGGCAAGTAAGGGAAGCGTCCATCAACCTCCCCCACAGCCTCTCCCTCTTTCTAACTGCTGAATTTGTCGCTCAGGGCTCTTAGCGGCTAAGGAGCAACCACCATTACCAGAGGCCACAGCACGTGCGGGCGGCCATTTGGGGGAGCAAATCTTCCATTACATGAGGTAAGCAGCCATTTTAAGTGGCCCAACTTCAAATCGGCCTCAAAACAAGGGCAAATTTCTTGGATTCCTTGGCAGCAAGGCCCCACTAATAGGCAGCACATTCTGAGGGTAACTTCCAGCACCTCTTGTGCTTTGTTTATTCTTGCCATGGATCAGGACAAGGCCGAAGCTGAACTTCCTTATCCAGAGGACCTGGCCCTCCAACCAGCCAGAAGAAAAAGATGCAGACAGCGATCTCAATCAGTACAGAGAGAGGTGGCTGCAAAAAATAGGGCTAAGGCTCTGGCCCCCAAGAAAAGTCCCAGGCTGAACTTAAGGCTGAGAAACGAAGACACGCTGCCTTAGAGAAACAGTTTAATAAAACAATAGAGCAAATGAGAGTGCAACTGCAACAGGCTTCCTAATCAGGAGAATCCCAGGGTTACCAGGGAAACCCTTCTAGGGGAAGGGAGGGAATTTCAGGATCCTTTGGAAACCCTCCATCTTGGTTCCCTGAGAGGCTGGAGGAACAACTCGATCCTCGAGACCCAAGCATGTCAGGGCCTAATTTCAAACAGGCCACTTGGACCTATGCCCTCCCTTCACCCACCTGGGTCCAGGGCAGCTCCTGGCCCAGACTGGTATCTACCTTTACTCCCACTGTGGCAGGCCTTCGATCCCTTGACCCTCCCATTAGTAACAGGCCTAGGGAGATTCAGGATGTTGTCTCTTGCCATCAGGCAGGGGTTGGCTGAAGGATTCCAACAAATCCTTCGGCTCTTAGAAAGGGCTCACTGCCTTTTCCCTCCACAACCCCAGGGCCCCTTGCCCCTTCAGAAAGGATTTCATCCACCCCAGGAGCATAGGGCCCTCTCCACCCACTTAGAATGGGAGGATTATGGGGAGGACGACTGTGCGGACCCTTCTGTGTACAGTCACTCATTCAGATCGGGAAGCGGGAGATCTGGGACCCTAACCTCTCAGAGGAGGAAGAATCTCGTCCAGATCAACCACCCTCAGCAACAGTCTTCAAACCAGCCTTATTCAAACCACTCCTACAGCCAAGCTGTCCCCTGAGGAAGTGGCCCCCAACCACAAGGGGAACCCTCTGGGCAAGGAGACTCCCTTTTCTCCAAGTCGGTGGTTTACACGGAGGTCTTACCCTCACCTCTGTTATTTCTCGACCTGGTCAGGGAACAGTGTGCTTCCCCCACTGCAGGTCCTTGCCCTTCATCTCATGATAGACAATTTTACAATGTGGGCCCGTCACTAGCCAAAGCTCTTGCAGTGCCCCTTATAGATGCTCTGGTCATGGCCTCATTTTCCTTTGGCACCCCCACCGAGCCAGAGGACGTACTTAAGCCCGAGGACAAACGCTCCGAACAGACACTCAAACGTAAACACCAAGCAGCTGTGTGGGTTGAGGCTTCGACCGCTGCTTCGTTTTTCATGAGGACCTTGCTCCACTGGCTGCACCAACTACAAGGCTGGATCCCGGCATCTGACTTCAGGTCTCTCTAGGACCTCAACAAAATAATAGCAGCAGTGAAATTTATGGTGGGCACCACCCTTAATTCTGCTAAGTTTTCAGCCAGGGCCATGGCCTCCTTGGTGGCAGCGAGAAGGCTTTTATGGCTTTGGAATTGGCAGGCAGAGTCACGACGGAAGTGAAAACTGGCTTCGGCTCCCTGTACAGTGAAAGGCTCTTTGGTGATGCACTAGAGCCACATCTCATTGAGACCAGGGATAAATGGAAGATTATTTCCTCATCAGGAAAGAAAACTGATTATCACCCTGCTCCATACCGTCCACCAACATTTCGGCCTGAGACTACCCCTCATTTTTCCCGGCCACGGAGGGCATATTCCCAGTGACAAGATCAATGCCCAGACGCACCTGGCAGACAACAACCTTCTGCGGGTAAATGGCCCTTTCGTGGGGGAAGGGATCATTCCTTCCGTCACTCTAAGTAATCCCTTGTTCTCTCCACCCATTGGAGGTCGGTTAACTTACTTTGCCTCCAGATGGGAGGAATCAATGACGGACACCTGGGTACGGTCAACACTGTACGGTAAGGGCTGCAGTTGGAATTTCTCTCGCCACCCCCAGACAATTTTGTGTTCTGTCCTGTTTCGCGGAACAGTTCAAAAAGGGCCCTTATGGAATCAGCCATTCAACACCTAGTTGACATAAGGGCCATTCAACCTGTCCCAGAGCATCAAGGTGGACGGGGATTTTATTCCTAACTTTTCATGGTCCCTAAGACCTTAGGGGGTTGGCGAGCCATCCTTAACCTCAAATTTTTGAATGAGTTTATCCCATATAGGCGCTTCAAAATGCAGACCCTGCATTCTAGTTTAGAGAGCGTTCGGGAGGGCGATCTCCATTGACGTTATGGAGGCCTACCTCCATATACCCATTTGGCCTCACCATCACCGCTTTCTCTGTTTCTGTTACTAGCACCATCACTTCCAGTATCAAACCCTCCCCTTCGGCTCTCTTCAGCTCCAAGGGTCTTCATGAAGATCCTAGCAGCACTGGTGGCTTCTCTTCGGTCCGTTCTATTGAGGATCCAATGATACCTGGACAACATTTTGATACAGTCGTCTTCCACCCACTCTGCCCATCGAAACCTGCAAATTACACTTTGCCTCCTTCAGGATCACGGCTTTTCCATCAACACCAGGAAGAGCCATCTTACTCCTGCAACCAGATTGCTTCACTTGGGGGCTGTCATTGACACAACCCTGTGCTAAGTCTTTCTGTCTCCAGACCGGGGGGAAAGCCTCGCCAAGATCATCCGTCAGGTTTGATATCAACATACTGCTCCCCTGGCACTGTTGTCCAAATTATTGGGGAAGATGATCTCGTGCATCGGCATCATCCCATGGGCACGGCTTCACTTCCGATCTCTACAATGGTTCCTGCTCCCTTTTCAATGAGCAGGAACCAGCCACACATCAATTAGGGTCCAACTCACTCTACAGACCGTGCGTTCCTTCCCCTCCGGAAGGGACTCCCATTCAAGGAGCCGGACAGGCTGTTACTCACCACAGACGCCAGTCTTCTGGGTTGGGGGGGCCATATGGAGGGTCAGATAGCTCAGGGTATTTGGTCCCAGACAGACAAAAACTGCCCCATAAACTGGCTAGAGCTCAGGGCCATATCTCTAACACTGAGGCATTTCAGGGCCACGGTAGCTGGATCCCATGTACTAGTGTTGACGGACAACATGGTCTCAAAGGCGCACATCAACAGGCAAGGGGGGACGAGGTCCAGGGCCCTCATGAAGGAGGCCGAATGTTTGGGGCTGTGGGCGGAGAGACATTTGTTGTCAATAATGGCAGATCACATCTTGGGGGTCGACAACTCCCAAGCCCACTGGCTGAGCCAGAGCTCGGTCGACCACGTAGAATGGCGCCTCCACCCATCCCTTTTCAGAGACCTTTGCCTGAGGTTTGGTACCCTGGAAGTGGATCTCCACTCCCCAAAATGCCCAAGTAAACAGATTTTTCACCAGGTTTCCTTGTCAGGAAGCGGGGGGACCAATGCTCTTTGATGCAGATGGCCCGGGGGTCTCCTCTATGCTTTTTCCCCTCTTCCCATCATTCTGGCAGTCATTCGAAAGAAGTTGGAGGAACGAGTGGAGCTAATTCTCCTGGCCCCCTATTGGCCGCGGAGGCCCTGGTTTGCAGACCTGGTGAACCTGTCTGTAGCCTCTCCCTGGAGGATCCCAGCCCACAAGATCTCTCTCCATCAGGGAGCCTTGCTCCATCCGGATCCCCAGTGGTTCAAACTGACTGTATTCAAACTTGGGCGTCAACAGTTGAGAGAGGCTAATCTCCCAGAGAAAGTTATTCTCACCATCCAGGCATCTTGCAAACCATCAACGAAGCGCATCTACGATGTCACCTGGAGGGTTTTTTGCCAATGGTGTCGTAAGGAGGGTCTTTTGCCCACCTCAGCTCAACTGGCAGAGGTTCTACATTTCCTTCAAGAAGGCCTAGAGAAGGGACTAGCCTCTAATACCTTACGATGTCAAGTAGCGGCCCTTTCCTTAGTGCTATCCTGGGACTCATTTCCTTCCTTGTCTCACCATCCTTCTGTCAGGAGATTTTTAAAAGGGGCTTCTAACCTGCATCTCCCGGTAGTACACAGGTATCCTTCATTGGACCTTTCTAAGATGCTTCAGGCCCTGACGGAACCACCATTCACAGTGTCTCTGCAATTCTTGACACTAAAGGTGGTTTTTCTGGTATCAAACACATCGGCTAGAAGGGTGTAAGAACTGGCTGCCCTCTCAATCAGGCAGGATCTATGCACCTTTCATGATAATAGCGTTGTTCTCTCTAGATCCCACCTTTATCCCAAAGGTCAATACCTGGTTGCACAGGTCCCAGGATATTGTGTTACCAGATTTCTGCCCCCTTCCGCACCACAACTTAGAGCGCAAGTGGCACACCTTAGATGTTAGGAGAGTTCTTAGAATTTACCTCAAGTGCACTACCACCTTTAGGAAAACTGAAGCTATGTTTGTCTGCTTTTCCTCATCTCACTTGGGGAACAAAGCCTCTCCTCCCACCTTAAGCAGGTGGGTCAGGGCGTGCATTGCACAGGCCTACAAGGCTATTGCTCTTCTGACGCCTCAAGGGCTGACTGCCTGGGCCAATCAGGCATCCCTGGAAGAGATTTGCAGGCCACATGGGCATCCCCATCACCCTTCATCAGACACTACCATCTGGATTCCTTTGCCTCTGTGAGTGCTGCCTTCGGCAGACGGGTACTTCAGCAAGTGGTTCTACAATCTGAGTGATCACCGGACAAGGACCCTCCCGTGGACATGCAGGCTTTGGTATATCCCATCCTGGGCTCTCGCAGCAGCATGGAGGAGAATGGGCGATGGTATAATTACCTGAGAACACCCTTTCTATCTATGCTGCTAGAGAGCCCAGCCCTTCCCTTGTATTGTCCAGATTCTGGTAAGCAATATTAAAGTTCCAGATTCTGTTTCGCTTTCAGAGACACTCATACAGTCTGTCAGGTATCTTCACCAAAGCTGGGGACACTCCCGGGACCTGGCCTTTTATATACAAGAACAGACTCAGCTTAATGACATAATCAGGAGGAGTCTAACCCATCCTGGGCTCTCTAGCAGCATAGTTAGAAAGGGCGTTCTCAGGTAATTATACCAACGCCCATTTGGCGGGCTGAAGATAAATGTAAGATGGAATGAGAGCTCAAATTATGTATTACAGGAACATACACTGAGTCATTAGTCTCTAAACCTCCAGATTATTTCTACAGACTGACTGCCATGGCCCTCCAGAAATTTTGGACAAATGTCTTCCTTAATCCTGTTGGAAGATGGTGGATTGAATTTAGTCCTTTATTCATGAAAGGCATAGGTGTTAACCAGTCAAGTTATGATTCTTTCATTTGGCATAGATACAGAGACCAGTAGCGAATTTTCACCAATAATGTGCTGTGTGTGCTCATGTGGCAGCAAGATACATCAGTAGTTTTGTCAGGAAAGGCACAACAGTCATAAGTAATAGAGGAGGGCAAAACTGAGAATATCAGCCTCTGTTCAGTTTACTTAAGTAACGCCCTATCCTAATGAATAGGGCAAATTTGAAACAATCTTGCTATTCTTTAAAATTGTCGTATGGTTATACCTTTCTTTGAAATACAATTTCTTCATGGCTAATTCTATATGTTTATTTGACTCGTAGAATGAGGGCAGGTGGTGCAGAAAGGAAGAGGCTGGAGTTCTGGTTACAAGATTTTTTTTTTCTCACAAGAGAAATTTTCAAAGATCCCTAGTAGAGTAGAAGGCATGTTTGTAAGTTTTTAAAATATGAGAAAATGTTTTACACTATCCTATAAAGGAATGACTTCCACTGAGTTATTTGAAGAAAAAAGTACTGTAAAGTTTTTATTTGCAGTGGGAACAAATTATTTTCCTTTCTCTCTTTGCCCTTTAGCCTGTCTTCTTTTGCCCTTTATCATAAGGATAAATATGTTGTTATTTAATGGACATGATAGCCCCAGGAATTCTGAATTTGGTTGGTTGCCAGTGATATACTGAAAACATGATTAGAAGTCTTCTTTGCTTTTATTTAAAATACAATTTAATAAATATTTTTCCCAGTGGGGTATTTTTAAGAAAGTTGTATCGATTCCAAGGCTTTTATAGACTCTTGAGTCCTTTTGCTTGAATTGTGAAATAGAACTGTATTCGCTATGGTTATAAATGTGGGCTTGATCTGGATTACTTCATGCTGCAGATGAAAAGAGATTTCACCTTTAAATTGTAGACTAGAGGCAGAATCCAAATTTAGCCAGGAGTTCTAGCTTTTGATTCCCAAAATGTAGAGGAAACATTTGATGACATAACTAAAGAAAGTGTAGGACAAAGTGTGTTTTGGACACGTCTAGCCTAATTATAGAATTTGTGGGTGGGAAGGGTCCGAACATATTTTTCTACCAGTACTACTGCTTTCTTGCCAAAACAACTATTAATAAGGGAAATATGAAATAGCTATACAATATATGTTGAATTCTGCCCTTAGAAGCAATGAATTTCTCAGCAACCTTTTTTACCCCAGCAAAACATTTTAATGATACTTTACCTATCTAAGAAAACATTAGCTTTATTTTTTAGAAAGTCCTATATTATTAACATAAAGGCTAAGTAGTGTTGAACTGTCCATCTAATTTCAGCTGAGAAAATAAGAACCAAATGGATTGCTAGAGGGTAGTTAGCGATTCAAAGATTTCTAAAATGCCATTGGGGTTTGCAATTTTTTTCCTAGCTAAGTTTAAAAAAACACCAGATAAATAGGAAGAACAAATGGAAAATTGTTTTATTTCTTTTTCAGCACAACCCAGCATCTGTTTTTTCTGTCTTTATCACAAAATAAGTCACCAGAGATGGAAAAAAAAGCAAATAGAGATGCTAATAGCTAAAGCATTTCAAAGAAAATTATTTGATGACTAAATAACTTGGCTGCCTCTCCAATTTGCCCTGTAAAATGATAAACTACTTTTTTAAAAAATTGTGATTCTAAACATGGATTGGATTGACGTAGGAATTTGCACTCTTCATCTGGTTAGATATCTCAGCAGCATTCAGAATCATCAGCCATGGTCTCTGGATTTTCTGTGAGGTTATGGAGATCGGAGTCACAGTTTTGTAACTTTTTTGTTCAGATTCCAATCAATGTTGTTAGGTCAGGAAAGATCAAGCCCTTATTCACTGTGTGCCCCTCCTTCAGTGATGGCCTTGTCCTTTTTTTAAAACTTCTGTGTAAAACCCATTCAGTTTGGAACCAGATATCCAAATACTGATGAGGTTCATTTTACATTAGAGCCTATACCAAATAGGAAATGTGGTAGAAGTCCTAGTGCTGGAAGTTGTGAAAGGTCTAATGGGGTGAAATAAACTAAGACTAAATTACAACATGATGTAAAGAAATACCTGGTTCCATAATAGCTCTGTGTATTGTTCTTTATAAGGTTATAGTCTTCCCAAAGGGCCTGATGAGCAATTTCGAAGTTCTCCTGGACTCAGACCTCCTGTTAGAACTTCAGGTAGGAGCTGTAGCCAGGAGCCTTGTATGGTAGCTACAGCAGCACATCCATCAGTTGCACTTGTTCTTGGACCTGAAGATACCGAAGACAGTAATTTGTGGGTAGTGATCTTTCAAACTATTGTAATTTGTTTTAGGTGTGGTTGTCTTTGAAGATGACTTGGAAGCCTCTACAGAATTCACTGCTCATCTGCTAACCAGTGCTAGTTAGTTCAGCATATATATTCCAAAAGTTGCACTGGTTGCCAGTAAGATAATGGACCTAATTCAAAATTCTGATTGTTTACTTTTAAAAGTTTGTATGGCTTGGGCCCTTACTATCTTTGGGACTGCCTTATCCAGATGGAAACTGCTTGCTGCACGTCTTCCATCTTAGATTAAATGGTGCAGACCTGGAAAATACATTCTCTGTGGCATTTGTGTACCTGAGAGGGATATCACTCCTTTATTTTTCAGGAAGTTGGTGAAAACTTGTCTTCTGTAGGATTTTGAGGGATGTTAATTTTAATGGAAAACAGATTTTTTAAAAGGGATTAAATTTGTTTTAGCATAGCTGTGGTAAGCTACCTAGACTTGTTTAACTGGGCAGCATACAAATAATTGCAATTAAAAAAATAATAATATGGAAGTTCCAGAATGCCCAGTCACCAGGGCCAGATATACTCCTAACATATCTGAAAGGTGCCATATTCAGGAAGATTCAATTGCACAAATACCGTAGTTACCATCTTTACTTATCCACAAGCCTCTGGATGGTTGATACTGAAATTCAAGAACTTGGACTACAAGTGTGATATTAATTCATAGAGTGATCTATAGAAACCAGAGATTTGTAAGCCTGCCTGTTCTCTGCATGGGAGAATGACACAGCTAACAGAAACAGTGTAAAGAATGTAGAGAATGCCACTTACCCTGCTGGATGGGGAAACCTAGTAATCTAATCTGCAGATTGTTGTTATTTCAAGACTCTAGAACCACAAGTAACTGTCAAAGTCTGGCAGAATTTCTTTTAGGGGAAACTAGAAGAAGCAATACAATTGGTTGTTAGATGATTCTGTGAAGAAACACTCACCTTTCCTTTCTTTGAGAGAAAGGATCCTTGGTCTGAGCTTGGTCATTTTCTTGCAGATATTTCATTACCCAAATTAGATAACATCATCAGTGTTAGTGATGACTGCAGCATTGATGATGTTACCTAGTTTGGGTAATGAAAAGTGCAACAAAACAACCAAGCTCAGAGCATCAAGGACCCTTCATTTCAACCCTGAGCTACAAATGTTTTCCTTTATTGGTTTCTTTGAGAGATAAGTAATGGAAGAGTCCTCAGCCCACTTTGTAGCAATTTAGTTAACTGCCAGGTTTTGTGACATTGTGTGCTGGTAATGTCCCCATGGGAAAATGCTGCCAGCATGGGGGCGTCTCCCATTTATATGGTTCTTCTGCTCTGAATTGATAATTGAACTACAGTTTCTGCCTCATTATTTGCCACATTATGGAATTATGATGAAAGAGATTCTGATAATTGCTCCAACAATTCTCATGTATAATGTACCTGAAAGGTTAACTTGGTTGCCAATCTATTTCAGAAAAAAATTATTTCAAGAATACAATTCTTATTACAAGTAAGTCCTTGACTTACAACAATTCATTTAGTGACCATTCAAAGTTACAACGGCACTAAAAAAAGTGACATGACCATTTTCACACTTACAACCTTTGGAGCAGCCCTGTGATCATGTGATCAAAATTCAGATGTTTGGCAATTGGTTCATTCTTTATGACTGTGTCCCAAGGTCATGCAGTTCTTATGCTGTGTCCCAAGGTCATGTGATCACCTTTTGCAACCTTTTTATACACACAATCAATGGGGAAGCCAGATTCACTTAACCAGATTACTAATTTAACAACTGCAGTGATTCACTTAACAACCGTGGCAAGAAATGCCCTAAAATGGGGCAAAACATCACTTAACAACAGAAATTTTGGGCTCAATTACGGTCGTAAGTTGAGGGCTACCTGTATTGATTTTTTACATTGCATGCATTTAAGCAGATCCTGGCCATCTCTCAGAGATGCTATAGTTCAGCGTGGCTCATCTGAGGTTGAAACATTGATAGGTGTGAAGAGAGCATCAGGTTGAGAAAGGCTGCTATAATTGTATCTGGCCTTTAGGTTCTACATTAAACAAAAAGTTGAATTCCAAAATCTTTTTTGATTCCACATGTTATCACATTTCCCCCCCCAAATGGTGCATTTCTTGTGTGTTAGAAATGCAATTCTCAGAATTCCCACCAACATGTCTGAAAATTTTGGAAGTTGTAGCTTCAAAGCTACCAGATTAGGGAAGACAGAATTACAAGATAAGATGTTGCAAGCTCCTATATAGGAGAGAAGCTTGACGTAAAAGAAAAATGAGCACCAGACTTTTAGCATCATTTTACAAGTGGAAAAATTATATAGCTTCATAAAAAAATCCCGCTAATCTCTGCCAAGTTATTTATTTATTGCACAGATTAGTGAGCTTGTGCTGGCACACAGATTTTAGAGAGTAGTAGTATGTTCTTGTGGAACTCATTTAGTTCACTAGATGAAGCTGGTTCTTGAATTCAGATGGATTTCCTCCACATAAATTCTATTTTTGAGAAAGAGCACTTAAGTGCAGGTGTAAAAAATAAAGGATAGAAGTAGTATTAAATACCAAAATGGTTGGTTTAAGTTGATGAAAAATAGGGTAGTAGAATTTTATAGGTATATTTCATTTAACCTGATTTTAGATCTAGATAGGATGCCATTAAATATAACTCACAGGCACTGCATTCTAAGGGAATTATGTAGGATAGCATGAGAACGTGGCTAAAATATTTTTCTGTTCTTAGCTTCAAGAAGCAGGAATTACCCTATTATAGTTTTTTTTTACCTTTGTCCTTTTGGAGTTTTTACATTGACCTAGTCAGCAAAAATCAATACTGTGTTCAGTTGGAATTTCAGCTCTATAAACTCTCTTCAATCCATCTTCAGCACCTTTTTCTCTCCCTGAAATCTAATAGCCGTCAAGTACAAGGCTGGTTTAATAACATCTGTTCCCTCTGAATTACTGGAGAGAAGTATTGATAAAGCCATATTGTCAAGAAGTAATTTTAATCATGTTTTGACAGGGCAATTTTTTATCACAACATTGTCAGTAAAAATGTTTATGTTAGTTCACTGTTATTATCATTCATAGTGGTATGTTAAAATATTGCACATGTGTTGGAGATGAAAGCAGTACTTAAGGTTTTATGATTTAGTATTTATGGGAATTCCTTTGCAGATTGTCATCTCCTCCAAAGGATAATAGCATCCTGTGGTCTTGTCATCAAGTGCAATTTTCTCTTAATAGCTCTAGTGATTAAACCACAAACAAAACTATTTTCTATGGTTTGGTTGTTCTTTCCGCCCTCAGCCTTAGAGAAAGTTAACAGTATCTATTTGGTGATAGCTTAGACAACCTTAGACCAGTGTGTTAAGATTTTTTGTGGTTTCCTTTTATGAGATAATTTTGTAATTGCATGCTAAATACACCTGCATTACTTCAATTTTTGTAAAGCAGGTGTGTCAACAAAGACTTTTTCTCGTGCCAAGAAAATGTATGAGCCCTTAATACAGGGATCCCTAAACTTGGCAACTTTAAGACTTGTGGACTTCAACTCCCAGAATTCCCAGAATTCCTCAGCCAGCTCTGCTGGCTGAAGAATTCTGGGGGTTGAAGTCCACAAGTCTTTAAAGTTGCCAAGTTTGGAGACCTCTGCCTCAATACTTAAGGTGTAGTCAAATTATGACCCCAAGATGATGCAGATAACTTTTTTCATGCAATGAGGAAACAGATTATTTTAGCTTCTTTTGCCTGTTTCTAAACAGATTCTGACTTTTTTTCCTCCCATATATATGTATCTGTCACTTGGGGAGACAGGCGGAAAACATTAGGATGAAGAACAACAAGACTATGATCCAGTCTTGTCACAGCTAGTGGAAATGAAGAAAAGCAAGAAGAGATGAAGGAAGAAGTTGAAATTGCAACCACCTCAATTTTCCTTTATTGCAGGATATATAAAGCTGCATATATTGTCTCTTGGTTGCAAATTGGCAACTAGCTATTAAAACTTTGCATTTCATTTACAATCCCTATAAATTAGACCTATGAAAATGGCCACAAAACTATATGTATACCTCTGCTGATAAAGTGCATGTAATTAGAAAGGGTATAATTGTGATCACAATTGAGCCCAAAATTTCTGTTGCTAAGTGAAATATTTGTTAAATGAATTTTGATCTTTCCTGCCACAGCTGTTAAGTTAGTAATGTGCTTGTTAAGTTAATCTTGCTTTCCCGTTAAGTTTGCTTGTCAGAAAATCACAAAAGGTGATCACATAAATACGACTGATTGCCAAGCATCTGAATTTTGATCATGTGACATGGAGATGCCGCAATGGTTGTACGTGTGAAAATGCAATTGCCTCATTTTCGTTATGCAGGATACTGCTATGATTAGATCTATACACTTTCATAGGAACCCCAATATAACTACAGGGAATCCTAACTAACAAGTGGTAATTGGAACCAGGAACACTGTTCTTAAGTGTTAACTGTTATGGTCATAAGATACAACATCACATGACTATGCCGACTGTACAGTGGCAATATTCCAGCAGTACCAGTATCTGTTGTATCTTAGATGAACCTTGCTGTCTCAGTGTCCCATGGTCTCATGAATGCCATTTGTGATAATCTGCTGCCTTCTCCATTGATATTCCTTGCCAGAAACTGGCAGTACAGGTTGCAAATGGCAATTATATGACTGCAGCGTTGTACTTGCAAGTCAGTTGCCAAGTACTTGAGTTAGTCACATGACCACACAGAAACTACAATGGCCATAACTACAGGAACCCCTTGTGAGTCCCCCTTGTTAAATAAATGTTGTTTTGTAACTGGTCACTGAACAAGCGGATCGGAGGTGGTATTCAGCAGGTTCTGACCAGTTCTGGAGAACCGGTAGCGGGAATTTTGAGAAGTCCGGAATACCACTTCTGACTGGCCCTGCCCCCATCTATTCTCTGCCTCCTGATCTGCTGGGTCTTCTTTTGTTGCCTGCACAGGAGAATGGAGCTGGAAAGCAGGTTAGTGGGGTGCGGAAGGAATGGGGATTTTACAGTATCCTTCCCCTGCCATACCCACCAAGCCACGTCCACAGAACCGGTAGTAAAAAAATTTGAATCCCACCACTGAAGCGGATGTTAAACGAAGACTACCTGTATATTTTTCTGAACAGTTTGGACTAAGGATTTTGTGCTGTTACAGAACAATTGATATCGTTTTTAATTTTTTTTATTTTATTTGATTCAATGGAAAGTAGAAAAAAAATCTCCAAATTAATTAATTATAGGTAGTCCTCAACTTATGACAATTGAGCCCAACATTTCTGTTACCAAGCAACAGTTAGATGAATTTTGCCCCATTTTACAACCTTTCTTGCCGCAGTTGTTAAGTGAATCACTGCAGTTATTAAATGAGTAATATGTTTATTAAGTGAATCTGGCCTTCCCGTTGACTTTGCTTATCAGAAGGTCGTAAAAAGTGATCACAAAACCCTGGGACGCTGCAGCCATCATAAATATGAACTAGTTGCCAAGCGTCCAAATTTTGACCATGTGACTGGGGAATTTTGCAAGGGTCATATATTTGAAGTCACTTTTTTCGATGCTGTTGTAACTTTGAATGATCACTAAATAAATGGTTGTAAGTCAAGAACTATCTCTAACTTCTAGGAATGATTTGCTACCATTTGTGTGCTGTGTATACGGTTAGATAGCTTGTATCTTATATGCACCAGGTGAGATATGTGTGATATTTACTAACACTGATCTGCTCACTTCTATTTTAACATGGAGATATTGCTATAGGTGCTATAGATACACAGCACTGCATTTGGGGTATTACTCCCTCATGTGTCAGTTGGTGTATAAAATGGTAATTATCTATATATGCAAATAATATATTTTAAATTGTATGTAAAATCTTCCCATAATCTTTTTCAAGCTGTTTTTTCACATCTACAATTGGAAGTAACCTGTAGAATACAATCTCTATTTGTTCTAGTTATTGCTACAGGTTTGACTATACTTACTGAAATATCATTAAATGGTTTTCTTACTCTGTATTGATAAAAATCATTAGCTGGGTAAAATGTAATTGAAACCAGGGCTGCAAAAAGAATTTATTATTCATTATTTATTTATTTAGCCCTCTATTTAGTAAATTTGCTTGCCATGTAGATTTCACAGAAGAAATCAACATTATAAATAACTATATACATAAACATACACAATAAATATGGCAGAATATACATAAAACTGTGAACTTGGCATAGAACAAATATACTCTAAAGGTCACTAAAGTAAAACAAAGTTAAACTCAGACATGTACACATTACAGTGTACATAGTTACAGTAATACAACAGGATCTTAAGTCACCTGTTTCATACCAAAAACCTAGCAAGGAGCAAACAGCTCTGGGAAATTTTTTTACAACAATCTGTTGTGGAAGGAAAATGGTCGGCATTTTGTTATAAGCATAATAAAAGCTGATTTCATTGTGGAGTGATACTTTTCATATCCCAAGAAAAATGGCCAACTACTTTTAATTTTTGGAGAAAATTTGAAATCTGCATAGCAGGCCGTTGTATTTCATTGACTTTCTGTATAGAACAACCACCTATAGTTTAGATTCCAAGCAAGCTACCAAAAGACTTGTCCAAGTTCTCATTTTCCCTTCCCATTTATATATGAATACAACTGTTTCAAAATAAAACCATTTCCATCCTCATTTTATAGTTTGGTTTCATGCCATTGGTCCATGCTGTTGCAATTTTATCCTCAGATGCTTTTCAAATGTATTCTCCCAAACTCTTAATTCATTTGGTTGTTGAACTTGAATAATAAGTTGCAAGATAGCATTTTAGTTGCATTATTTTTATGGACTTACCAAGTAAATTCCTTAGTGGAGAATCCTTAGATTTGGGTAAGTTGTATGGGTAGTTTGAAAATTATACTTAGGAGACATGTTGCATAATTAAAAGCGAGATACATTCATGCATCCAAGAGGCAGAGAATAGAAAAGTAAACAACGTTACATCTAAAAAAAAATGTTTTTTAAAAAAGGCCCGTAGTAATTTACTGTCATTAGGCTAAGTATTCACTGGTGCTGCTGGTGTTAATGCGATGTGTGGATTTTCTGAGATAACAGTGATTTGGTGCCATAATGAGTTTCTTGAACAGCAAATGTAATGTTCAATTTCTTTTCTTACAGATGGAAGAGAAACGGCGAAAATACTCGATCAGCAGTGATAACTCAGACACTACTGACAGTAAGACTTTTTATTCAAATTTTACAACAAGATAACCAAATGATTCACCTTCAGCAGGGAAAGAATTTGAATAATTACATGCAGACAGTTGGGGAAACTACATGTTACAGGTAGTCCCTGGACAATGAATTGTGTACAGGGATTACTTATAAATATATTACAAGAAGTAAATATATACCTGTCAGTGAAGGTCTTGGAACTACTTGTCTTCCTGTTGTGAGTAATGCGCGCATAATTGGTCAATGGCAAAACATTGATCTTGAAGTAAGCCTATCTGCAAACACAGGTGGGCTTCAAGTTGAGTTATCTGGTAGCCAGACAGTAATTACAAGGATGGGGATATTGAAATAGAACATGCTTCAAAATTATTCTCCAAACCAAAAGGTTTAGTCAAAATGTATACTTCTGTCATTCTACATTTCTTACTTTGCCATATCCAAGTGACATTATGAGGATACCCTACTTTTACTGCTTCTTCCTGTTAAAATCTAAGCCCTAGATCCGGGTTGTCAAAGTCGATTTCGTTGAGGGCCACATCAGGATTGTGTTTGACCTCAGGGGCCAGCATGGGTGTGGACAGTTTGATATCACATGTTGGGAGTGCCTATGGTGGCCTGAGCGATACACCAGCAAAAGCAGCTCAGATAGGTTGCCCAGGCCACCCCCCGGACCCCATTTTTAGCCACAATGGCCTCCTGCAGCCCTTTGCCAGCAAAACCAGAGCTCTGTTTTCGCTAGCAGAAGGCTGCAGAAAGCATTGCAGCTGAAAACTGGGCCTGGGAGGACCGCGTGCAGCCTTCCTGAGTGCTGTTTTTGCTGGCAGAGGCATTGGGGCTCAGTCCTTCACTGTTTCCAGGGCAGCCCTGTGGGCCAGTTCTAAGCACCTCACAGGCCAAATCCAGCCCCCGAGCCTTGAGTTTGACACCCCTGCCGTAGATGGAACCCATGGTGCTTAAAAACTAATGTCTGAGTTTGGGCAGTTAAAACAAGCCAGAGGCTGCAATAGTGTAGTTAAAATAAATTGCGTAAGGCTATCTCAGTTGACCAAAAGAACTGGCTTTGGACTTGTACCAGGCATGGAACTTTGGCTTGCAAATGTTATGTAAACTTATCAATAAACCCGTACCTACCTTTAAACAAGGTACAAGGTGTGACATTTAGAGCCACATGACACTGTGAAGCTGTTATCTGTTCTTGGAAAAAGGAGGTTGTAGTTAGGTTTATGATTACTCTAGTTAAAATATGACCCGCTGTATAAAAAGCAAAGCCAGCAGAGATGAGGCAGAGCTATTTAAAGAGTGATTGATATTAAAGAAGTTGTGTTTTTTTTTTTTTTAAGTCTGCAGGCAAAACTGTATATTTTTAGGACTACTATATTTTGGGGGTGTTCCAATATTACTCAAACGGGGAAATCCTTCTAGTGGGTACCTGCTTTGTTCTCAGATGGTTCTACGGCTGTTTCAGGGAGAGGAAACAATACTCGGCTGGATGACTCTATAAATGTGTGTGCATATACACACACGTAGAGCACCTTATTGCCATTTCCCTCAGTCTCTGAGAGTCACAATTTCAGGAAAGATAATACTACTGAAAAGAGTCAGATTTGCCCAGAGAATGCTAGTTGCTACCTGTTAATTAATTCTCTCTCCTCCCCCTCCCTCTCTCTCCCACTCCCTCGCTCCCTCTCTCAGAGAGAGAGGGGAGGCAGTATACATTATAATTTGAGATGTATAAATTTAAGATAAAAGATTAAAAACTAACCTTTCCATGTTATTTCTATATTTATTTGAAGATAGGGTTTTTTAAAGTATAATAATATGCATGATTCAGTGTGGAAAGAAGTCCTTCCTTATTAAGATTAATATTTGATTTACAGGTGTCTGGGGGGAGAGTATGTTTGATGTTTATAGGAGAGCATTAACTGTGCAATTTTGTCACTGCTTGCAAATTGACTAAATTTTTAAAAATAATATGTGTATATAATTTGTAAAAAAACACCTTGTTCATTAGAGTAGAAAGGCACAGCATAAATCAAATGTCACCTAAAATAAAAATGGCTTTGGTCTAAATTTTGCAAATGTGTTGATTTAAAATTCGGTTTGTACTTAAAAACCATCAGGTCTTGTAGTTCATTGTGATAGTTGGGCAGCCAGCTAGAAACCAGGAGACTGTGAGTTCTGATCTTGCTTTAAGCCAGCTGGGTGATCTTGGGCCAGTCCCTCTCTCTCAGTCCCAGAAAGAAGGCAATGGCAAATCACTTCTGGAATCATGCTGGGACTTTCAGGACAGTCACCAGGAATTAACGCTAACTTAAAGTCACACTCACACAACCAAACAAAGAACCTCATCATGTTCTTTATGATACAACTTTTATATCCTTTTGGGGTCTTTTTATATCTTTTTATATTCTTTTGTGTATTAAAGATGCTACTATTCTGACCAAGGCTTCCTGAGACACCAACAAACACACGTTAAATCCAAAACCATTTTATTTAAGTTCAACAGCTGTGAATTATTGTCATTCATAGCCCATAATGAGTCTCAACCAGTTATAAATAGTCCCATGGAAGTCTGCCAAAATTCTTTGGGAGAAGTCTGATAATAGTGCACCTTTATCTTTCTTGAAGCGCTGCCAATGACTAAAGTACCAATTAGTCTTTCAAAACCAAACGGAGCACAAATTCACCACGGAGCTTTCAGGTTCCAAACTGACCAGAGCAAACAATTTTGCTTCCTGCAAAGGTTCCTGTCCCTTTGCACTTCCTTTATATCTTATGGGAGGGGCAATCACCTCCAAGCCTTACTACCGAGTCACCCCTTTTGTCTTAGCTGCTCTTGCCTTCTGGTAGCTCTGCGCACACGCACACTGGGAACAGGCTCCCCTTGTTCCTCTGCCTCACTGCTGTCAGATTCTGGAGGCTCCGGAGTCAGCACATAACTCCCAGATGGCCCTGGCTCCATCTCTGTATCGGAGGCAGGACCATCATCCGAGTTCTCCCCAGATTCCCAGACTGGCCCATGTTTTTCCCCACTGCCTGATTCTGCTGCCGTCTCCGCAGGCTGCCAGTGGACCACAACAGCTACCAATAAGATGACTTGTAAGCCTCAGATTCAAGAGGGAATTGATATATGAGGTAGCCTTCTTAAGTAGAATAAAATGTTACCTACTGGTATTGGAAAGCAAAAGAAGCACATGCAATTAATTCCTTGTGACAATTTGCTTTGAAGCATTCTCCAGAATCTTCACTATGAGGATTATGGGTGTGGGAGTCCTTTGCACTGCTGCAAGAACAGCGTCTTTTAAAAAGAAAAGAAAACACATTAGCCCTGCAAAGAAACAAAGTAAAATCTCTAGAAACAAAATGAAGGAACATTTTAAAAAAACACCGAAATCCTTATATCTTCTGTTGAAATGCAGGGAGCCCTCTACCAGTTGTCTTTTAAAAATCCATAGTATTAGGTAGCTCCTTTAAAATAAATTAAGGGAGAATAATATTATGTACAATTAATATGAAAGTCTGGAACTTATACAGTCTATTTATGTGGATACACAGCAATTCTACTAAATTACACTCATCAAGAAAACTGTCCAGGCAGTCTCTGAGTATCCGACACAATTAAATGGAAAAGGAAAAAAACAACACTTGAGATGGACATAAGGAATCTTGCTTGACTTCTTCACTGCAGTCTTCATGTTTTTCACTTTTATCTAAACATTGTCGTGATAGTTGATAAGTATTCAAGCTGCATTTTTTTCTTTAAGCTACTCTAAAGCAGAGTGGATAGAAATAAATACATTAAAAAAATAAAAATGGATTTTAGTTTAAATGGGATGTTTTATTTTGATAAAAATAAACTTTGCTTAACATTTGTAAAACTACTATATAGCATAAAAAGTAATCCTGAACATGACTTCTAATTATATTTTGAATTACTTGCAAATATAGATATGAAAGGTAACCCAGAAGATTTGATAACCAATCTCTTTAAAAGTGCAAGGATAAGAAAACCAGTGAACAGAGAATTTGAGGTGATGGGAGCATCATACTTAAAATTTGCTGATATAATTCAATTAGAGTTGATTTTAGCTATAATCAGATTATACAACTTCTAGAAGTGGGCTGCAAAATTCTTAACTACCACTCAATTAACCACTTAGAGTCAAATAACCTACTCTCCAAAAAAATAATTTGGTTTCAGGAAAAAATTGTCCTGCAATCTTCAACTCCTACACTGCAAAAACATCTACTTGACCAGGGTAAAGCTATAGAAGCAATTTACATAGACTTCTGCAAAGCCTTTGATTCAGTGGTACATGACAAACTACTGTTAAAACTAAATTTTTACAGCATTTCCGGATCCCGTCATAAATGGATTATTGCGTTTCTGTCAAACAGGCAACAAATAGTAAAAATAGGGAGCGCTATATCAAAGTTAAGTTAACAGGGGTGTCCCCCAAGGGCAGTGTTCTAGGACCTACACTCTTTATACTTTATATAAATGAACTTATAAGCAACTGCGTCCTCTTTGCAGATGACGTAAAACTATTCAACACCACCGGCAATGCTACTGTCCTTCAAAGAGACCTTGATTATGTGTCTGAATGGTAAAAAAATTGGCAACTCCAAATCTCTACCAACAAATGCTTTGTCCTACACATTGGTAAAAAAAATCAGTACACCAAATACAAACTAGGTGGATATGATCTCGTTGATGATCCTCACTCTGTCAGGGACCTTGGAGTTCTCATATCGGATGACCTAAGTGCCAGAGTTCACTGTAACAGCATTGCCAAAAAGGCATTAAAAGTTGTAAATCTAATCTTACGAAGCTTCTCCGGAAATATCGAATTGCTAACTAGAGCATACAAAACTTTTGCTAGACCAATACTCGAATACAGCTCATCAGTCTGGAATCCGCACTGTATATCAGATAATAATACAATTGAGCAAGTCCAGAAGTATTTCCCTAGAAGAGTACTACACTTCTCTGCTCATAACAGAATACCCTATATAGCAGTGTCCTTGATCCCGATCCCAGCAGCATTTCACCGAAGAAGAAAGCGCCATATTTTTAAAAAAATTCTTCATGCCCGGTAGAGAGTACTCCATGACCCGGTGTACCGTGTCCGCCCGGTGGTGAGGACCCTGCTATATAGGCTTGAGATTTTGGGCTTGGACAATCTTGAACTACGCCGCCTATGATTAGACTTAAGCATAGCACACAAAATTATCTGCTACAATGTCCTACCAGTCAATGACTACTTCAGCTTCAACCATAACAATACAAGAACACACAACAGATACAAACTCAATATAAACTGCTTCAAACTCGATTGCAGAAAGTACGACTTCAGCAACAGAGTGGTCAATTCCTGGAATGTACTAACTGACTCTGTTGTTACATCCTCTAACCCCCACTCCTTTAACCTCAAACTATCCACCATTGACCTCACCCCATTCCTAAGAGGTCTGTAAGGGGTGTGCATGAGTGCACCATCATGCCTACCGTCCCTGTCCTATTGTCCCGATTTATTCATATCTATTTCCTGTATTCTTACTCATGTTTATACTTATACCTATTACCTTGTAAGCGATTGACAAATCAAATAAATAAAATAAAATAAATAAAATAAAATTGTCAGGGTTCAGTATATACTGACTTGTGACTTAGCAAGGTGTATGAACACAATTGTATATCAGTATTAAAAAGCAATGATTTGAGACCATATTCCTCTTTCTCCAACATAGTTCATTGTGTAGAAGTTGCTTGGGCAACTGTGAGTGCGAAAGAGGGGTGGCTGATGGAAGAAATCTACCCTACCCACATTTTTCTGCTTATTAATTCATTCCATGGAAGAGACAAACTGAGGCAAGCAATTTCAAACTCACAGGTGCAAAACCCAAGGCTGGGAAATATGAATTGCATAAAAATGCTAATTTAACCCAGATTTTCTTACTCCAGTCTCTATCAGGACCCAGATACATGAAAAAGAGACATAACCATAAGTTCATAATTACAAAGCAAATTGAAGGAGACTGGAAGTAGTGCCTGAATTCATGAATGCATGCTAATTTACAGTTAATTAAACCGCTTTATTTTGTGAATGAGTACAATTGCTGGATTTGCAAACTACACAACCATAGCCAGGGGTGGGATTCTACCAGTTTGCACCTATTCGCTAGTACTGGTTGTTAACATTCTAAGCAGTTTGGAGAACTGGTTGTTAGAAGAAATTACTGGCCTAACCCTGTAAAGAAGACAGGAAGGAAACGTTCTGGTGTTGCTTACAGAAACTGCCTCTCCGTTAACCCTTATTACATTCTTGGCAGGACTAGACTTCCTGTCTCAGGAACTTCTCTGGAGTTTTTTTCCTCTCCTTTGCTGGTACTCTGCTTGTGTGGAGTGACCATTCAAAGTTACAATGGCACTGAAAAAAGTGACTTATGACCATTTTTCACACTTACGACTGGTGCAGCATCCCCACAGTCATGAGAGGCCAGGCGAGGAGATGCGTGCCTCGATGTGAGTGATGTTGAGTTGGTCACACCCAGCCAATAACATGACCACCAAGCCACATCCACAGAACCGGTTGTTAAAAAATTTGAATTCCACCCCTGACCATAACCTAACTGCTCTGGTTAGACTTGCAAATACACTGAGCCAATACATTAGCTAACAGTATTTTAGCTTAACATGTGTGAATGCAGACATAGAGGGGTTGAGAACTCCTGAGACCCATGTTTTCTACCCCATGATCATTTCTACTTCTCTGAGATAGCCAAGTAAAAACATAAAATTTGAATAAAAATAATTTAAAACTTCAGTCAAGTATTGGGTTTTCCATCCTTTACCTGGTAATGGGTTATTTGTCTCTAAATGTATATTAAATTATTTTCTAAAATGAACATAAACATTAAAATAATGACTGTCTCCCAAGGTCCCAGCACTCATATGCAAACATACAAGCAAATCAACCTTCTGGTCTCTGGTACACTTTCTAGTTTCATTTGTGGGTCCAGCAGCAAGACAATAACGCAATAAATAATTACCTGTGTCCATCTTGAATGTCCCATTTAGAAAGAAATACCTGAGTTCAGGTTGGATTTGGGGAATCGATGAGTAAATTTGCTCTGTTTTTTCCAATCAAGATAGTGATTATAAGTTTGATAGTTCTCTAACCAAGAAAAAATGTGAAGAAAGACAAAGGAACCATTTAAAGCCATGCAGGTCAGGAGGTTTGAGATCACTCTGTAGTAAATGTTTATAATTCTTTGGGGAAAAGGTATGAAAATAGCAAGCAAACATGCCATAGAATAAATCATCTTTGTCGACATGAATAGAGCTGACCCTGAAGGGAAGGGCTGAAATGGGAAAATGATTAAAAAACTGCATGAAAGGGTTGAAGTTGGTAAGGTAAAGACCCTTGAGCCTCATGCCTGAGAAAACTGTTTTGTAAACAAGAGATGTATGACACAGAGCTTCAATGCTAGAGAAGAACTATCAGAAGTCTGTTGGTAAAGCAGGAGGAAGTTAAGGATTTTAACCTTGAGATTGACATGCATGCACGCATGCACGCACACACACACACACACACACACACACACACACACACACATGTAGACAAATGAAGAATTTCCTATCTACTGTTTCCTGATTCCCTGCAATTAAAGTTATTTGCCTAACCTCCTATCTACTTGGAAATTCAGAGTTGAGAAAGAGGATATCATTTTCTGGTAAGACGCACTAAGACGCACTGACAGTAATAATAGAACTTTTTAAAATGCAGAGTTAAGTTTGTATAATCTGCAGATATTTTAATGCCAAAGGATACTAACAGTACACTCCATTTATGATTTGATTTATTTGTCCCTTTCGTTCAGAAGCTAAAGATGGTATATGTAATATGTAGTCTTAGTGTCAGATTTTGATAAATTGAAATTGCCAGCATATGTTGGCATTCCATGCTGAAAGCTGAAAGCATTTGAGATTTGTGTATTGCAAACAACATTTGGTTTGCAATTAAGCTGTTTTTAATTTAAGGCTTGGTTTATCTTTAACTTAATTTATTTTTCTTCAAAGGTCAAACAACATCAACTTCAAGATGCTCCAAAATTCCAAATACAAAATCTGGTTGGTCAAGGCAAAAGGAGAAGAAACCCTCAGAGGTTTGTTGAAAGTTTTTATTTTCTTAGACCTCTTCTTGGCATTTTTCTATAACTGTTCAGTTATGAACTGCATTCTAACAAGTGCATGGGTGCAGAACAAAGAAGTAAATAAGGGAAATAAATTTGATTCAATTTAAATTAAATTTAGTATAATTAAAATGATTCATCATGTGCCTATTTTCCCCATAAGCCATTTTAAAATTATACAAATAGGTTTGCAGTCTCAAATTTGCAATCTTGCCTTTGAACTTTTCTCCCAAACTTGTTATCCTTGTGTTAGACTTAAATGTTGTAAGCCCTAATTAGCATAAGGAATCTGAGATGATGGCTAGTGCCTTTTTCCTCTCCAATTAATCACTAAGGGAAAAGCTAGATCTGGGACAAAGAACTGCAGACTTATGTAGAATTTGCCACAGCATTTTAATTATTTTAAGAAAAATTTCCTACATGGAATGATCTATTGCAGGGGTCCCCAACCCCAGGTCACATTTTGGTATCTGTCTGTGGCTTGTTAGGAAATGGGCTGCACAGCTGGAGGTGAGTGGTGGGTGAGTGAAACTGAAACCATCCCCTCCCTCTGTCCATGGAAAAATTATCTTCCATGAAACCAGTCCTTGGTGCCAAAAAGGGGATCGCTGATTTATTGAACTGATTATAAGCAATCGGGAGACTTCTACGTGGAGGTAATAGGTGTGTAAAGAAAATAATTTATAGTACCACAGTATTTAAAACGCAGGCTGAGTCACTGCCAGGAATTTGATTTTGACCGGCTCAAGATTGACTCAGCCTTCCATCCTTCTGAGATCAGTAAAATGAGGATCCAAATTGTGTTTGGGGGGTGGGGTGTATGTTTACTCTGTAAACTGTTATGAAATGGTATATAAATCTAAATGTTATTGCTATTGCTATTTATGTAGAGGTCTTTAAAATGTACGTGAGGGAACTGAAATCATAAAAGAAGCTCTCACAGCAACTTCTCTTGAGCTCCATTCACCTTTTGACTACAGTATCTTGATGAGCATTCTTCCCAGACCCCAGTTTAGAGCTAATGTGCACTTTACCACAAAATATACTGTATGTGTCTGAGTAACATCAACTTAGCCTTCTCTTGTATTTTATTAGTGTATGTCAGATAAGACCCACATGTGAAGGTTCAATTAAACTAATTTATATGCTGGAACCTGCCCAACAGAGGGCCAGCTCCTGGTTAGAGTTAGAGAAGGGTCAATGGCACTCAAGCGGGGTTGTCTACATAGGAATTCTAGGCTGATCCCCCTTTTCACTCTTACTTCGGGTTCTGTCATCCCTTCTCCTACACATCTTATCTTAAAAATTTATCCAGCTGCCCTTCTGAAGTAAACAGACAGCTCTCAAAGCAGGATGCAACAATGACAATTCAAGATTCCACTTAAAAGTTTGAAGTGAAAATTTGGAAAAGATACTTCTGCCTTCTGAAACTATATAAGGAATAGGAAGTGGGGAAGATTATGGGGAAGTGCTGTTTGTGGGTTGCCATCCTCTTACAAGTTGTGAAGTTATCTCCAGATGTACAATCATGTAGTGCTGGCCCAAGGTATTTGGTTGCCTGAAGTAGATTTCAAATTGGAGGCATTTTTGGAAGCATTGTTGCATCATTCAAGCAATAGTAGCTGACGTTATTTCAGCCTTCTAAAAATGAGTTTGGTGTCATGTCTCCTACAATATCTGCCATTCTGAGTACTTCAGCTTCTGTTTATCAAATAACAGCAGTAATAATAATTTATTAAATTTCGATTCCATCCAACTCTCAATGGCTTCAGGAGGCTCACAAGCAATCAAACAAATTACAAAAAAGATAAAATGATGGCAAGTGTGATGAATTGAGAGGTCTCACTCTTCTTTAACAAAAGTTTGGATAAAGATCTAAGTCGTCATGGCTCTTTGAAATAACAGTGGAGAGGGGACATCTGGATCTCAGGAGGAGCCTTGTGACCAAGAGGCAGGGCGCTGCTTCAGCGGTGGTATATTTCGGAGATCAGTGATCTACTAAAGCAGCCCCTCTCCAATTACGTTTAAGGCATAGACTGTGAAATATTGGTTTAAGGGCAGTTTTACTTATTACTACAACATATGAACTTTTTTTAAAAAAGAAAAGTCTTTGAGACTGCAGGTAATCTTCGCTTAAAGACCAGTCACTTAATGACTGGTTATGGTTATGACAGGCCTCCCCAAAGGTACTTAATGAACCAGGCTAGAGGGTCCGATGCCCCCCCACACACACACACCAGTCACATGATCACATTTTGAGTGGTTGGCAACCGGTGCACTTTTATGGCTGTTTGCTGCATTTCATGGTCACATGAATACAATTTTCAATATTTACTTCTGCACTCTTGACAAAAAGGGCCCACTGAAGAAAATGGGTTCCTTTAACAACTGCGGTGTTTGCTTAATGACTGCTACAAAACAGGTCATAAAATCAGGTCATGCTGTGGCCTGCTTAACAACTACTATGAATTATGACTGTAAGCGTGGGCTCAGTTACAGGCACTATTTAAATGCACACCTAATCTGCATATTTCTGAACATTTTGGAAATAGACCAATATTGAAAAAGAACGCACCAACTTTTGTTTAACGGTTTATGACATAATGTATGCAAATCAAAGTCAGCTGCAGTAAATAAATGAGAAAATGTGCATGTTTCAACCAGAGCTCAGCAGTGATGCTCTGCACTATTCCTGTCATGAGCAGCTTGTTTTAAGAGGATGGTTAGTTATATGTATTTTTCCAGGCTTCTAGCAAGCATATGACGCATAAACATCCAACACAAGCCTCCAGGGAGATGAGATGAATCACTCATCGCAGTCTGAAAGAGAAAGAATTTGGCTCTTTTAACTTCCCAAGGTTGGGCAACAGTTTCCTTTGGTCATCTGAGATGTCAGGCTTCATGTCTCTAGGAAATACAATTTCTTGGAATCATGTTCCAGAAATTGCCAAATAGGAGAACATAAAACTATTGCTTCTTCCTTAATAATGCAGGCTGAGGACATTTATTTTGTAGTTCATGGAAAGAGCTGCTGCTTCATGCTGAACCTAAAAAAAACCCAATACTTTAAATGTATTTGTTTATTTTTTACTCATTCATTCATTCCTGTAGCCACCCATTTCAACCAAGTGACTGGTTGGCTTACTTATTGCTGTAGATCACACAAGGGCATGCTATAAGTGCATAGACAATGCTTTTTTTCTAATATTGGCAAAAATAGTAGAAATTTTAGAAATTGTCCAATTGTCTGATAATAAATAATTAATGAAATTACCTAATAAACAGTTGCAACTTAACAGCCCATTCATATAGGTTGCATTATGTATACCAAGTATATAACAATATATGTACCAAGTTCCCAAGGGATTTTGAATTTTCAGGTGTAGCTTTTTGATGTATGACGTATGAGTGTGCATGGGTTCAAATCCTTTATTCTAGTTAAGCTACATTTGTTCTATTTCTGAAATGAAAATTAAGATCCAAGCCATTTGTTTGAGATCCTTATAAATCTATAAAGCAAGAACAGTATTATTTTATCTTCTTCATATAACCATGGAATTGGAAGGAACCATTGGAATTATCTACTCCAGTCCTCTGCTCTGCAAACCAATGGAGCTATGCTCAAGTAGTGACTCCTTTTCATTAAAACTACTGGAGATGGAAGAGTCACTTTTTCTGTAGTTAGACTTTTTCACTGTCATATAGTTCATACCATCAGGAAGGTTTTCTTTATATCTAAATGAAATAAAAAATGCAACTTATATTCATTATTTCTTGTCCCAAAATGACAATGCAAAATATTTCTCTATTGTATGGCTTACCTCAACTACTGATACGAGATTTTCCCCTTTAGTCATCCTTTTCTCCAGTTGCAACATTCCACATTCCTTCAACTTGTCCTCAGAGCATATCCTCAGATTAATATAACCTTTTTGACCTACTCTAACCTGTCTATATCCTTATGGAAATGTGGTTCCCAGAATCATACACAATACTCCAGAGGTGGTCTCAACAGAGAGTAGAGAATAGTAAGGACTTTATGTGTCTTTGATGCAGCACTTCTTCTAATGTAGCAGAACTTGTTAGCTCTTCTAACAGCTTTGGGACCTGGGAATTTGAAGACATTCAGATTAGCTAGATCTTTTATCATTTCTTTGCTGACCTGTACTCTTTTCTGTTTCAGTCTGTGCTGCTTAAATCATCATTTCCTTTGTATGTAATAAAGATAGGGCAAACTAGGAGTTCCTCTGCTTTCTCTTGGTCACTTGTTAAGATTTTTCCTTTTGGATTAAGTATCATCCCATTGTCTTGTTTTTCTTTCTTCTGACATATTTAAGAAACATTCTTGCTGATTTTGCCTTTCTCACTAATCTTAGCTCATCTTCTTTCATAGCTTTTTCAGGCTTCAGTTACCTGCTTTAATAAATATTCATCTGCTACTTTAATGGTTAATGGTCTGTAGCAGATACCTAGCAAAATATCCCTTCTGTCAGCTTGGCCTTTTTCTCATCAGATTCTTTCAACGCTTGTGTTAACCACAAATCTAGTAAACCTCTGTACTAATAAGTTGATTCCTGATAGAATATGCCATCTTCTCTGTTATGTTGCCTCTTCCTCTGAAGCGTGGGCCCATCCAGTCCAATATTCCATAATTAAGTATCATCCCACTATGTTTCTTTAATCACTAGTAAATCATGCTTGCATTTATGCCTCATGGCACTCGGCTAATCTAGCATATTATTCCTAATTTGTATATCAATGAAGATACATTTAAAATAATGGGTTGAACTCCCTCCTCTTTTCTTTATGCTTATGTTTTCTTGGTTTCAAACTAGTAATTTCCAAAACATTTAGCTTTGTTGCTCTATTCAACCCATTACTTGCTAATTCATTATTCACCAGTGATTTTACAACTCCTACCTCGTCTTCTAGTTTAAAGGTGCTTTTTCAAGAGGCAACTGGACTTCCTTGTTTTTTGTATGTTGTATCCCTCTTCCTCTGTTGAGGGAGGGCTGTTCAATTTTGACATAAATGGCCCATTACCCTATTGAACAGCCTTCCCTCAACAGAGGAGGAGGGATACAACATCAACTGTCTCCAGTCAGCAATCCCATTTGCACTAATCAGGTGACTGAGGACATAGGTAAACCTCCAGGTCTCTTCAATGATAATGCAAATGACCAGCTGTTTGCAAGGAATATAATCTTTCCATCCTTGCTGTCCAGTCAGAGCTGAAGAAGTTTCTTGGATGAGAAGCAAAATGTCTTCCAAGAAAAACCACAAAGTCCAGTTGCCTCTTTAAAAAGCACCTTTGGGACAACCATGACCTGGATGACTGAGCATCTCCATAAATACTCTGGTTTAAAGCCATCCTGATCAGGTTAGCTACCTGTTACCCATATACATACCTTCTCTCCTTGGAAATTAATTCCACTTCTGCAAACCACTCTTCTTGATTTTTATACTAGTGTTGAAAAAAAATGAAACCTGTATAGATTATACAAATGTTGCATTAAAGAGTTCATCAATCCTTCCTTTCTTTTGCTGGCCTTTTGTCTTCAACAGAAAATAATGACATCAACTGATCCTTGAGATCTTCACCATCCTCCTTGTAGCAATCATGTTCTATATAATTTGTGCTCACTGGAAGAGTAGGAAGTTTATGTAATCAGCACATGTGATAAAACTGATCAGTTTTTACATCATATCTCAGATTTGTGCTCCTAGGAGAAAGCATACATATTAAGAAAGATGGATGACAGAACTTTCTGTGGCTTTCAAGATGAAGTTGCCTTCAAACCACCCTCTTTTTCTGCTTATTAGTGATTGAATGATTTCACTTGGATCAGACGATAGAACCGGTTGTTGGAATCTGTAGTTCTGTGGTCTCGTGATTGTAATTGGTTGCTGTGGTCTGGCAAATAATTTGTTTTGTGATAATTTAGGTTCTGATGGTAATGTTTTGCCAACTGCTTTCATTGTCATCCTTTTGTTAGGTTTTAAGCTTTCCTGTTTGTAGCAAGTAACAATATACACACGATTCAGGAAATCTTCACTGTGATGATTGAAGTGTAGGGGTTATACTCTGGCCTCCAGTTTAGTCTTTGCTTTCAGAAATATCTTGCTGATAGTTTATACAAATGAGGTGTATTTTGTGTTGTAGGAGAAGAGGTAATATATCTATAGCAGTTAACTAACAGAACATGATGCGTTCTGTATGGTGTGGAAGAAATTTTTTAAAAAGGCTGGTTATAGCTGGACAGATGTAGTCTAATTCCTCTTCTGCTTGCGATGACTTCTGCTTCCTTCCTAAAATGCAGCAGGAATGCAGTGTTGTACATATCAGGGTGAGGGATGACAGGTTACCTAAAGCAAGCAGTAAGTTTATGATATAGGTGACAATAACTTTTGAAAATTTCCTATTAAAATTTATTGCATCTGTTTCCAGAGTCACTCACTACTGGGGTTAAAAGAGCATAATCATCTAGAGAATGGTAACAAGAACCACAAATTCTGGAATGCTTGCTATGAAAATTAGGTAAACTTCAATCCCTTTTATAAATTGTATTCTACAATTTATAGTTGAAGTTGAAACATTTTATTTATTTATTTATTTGATTTGATTTGATTTGTCAATCACTTACAAGAAACAGGAATAAGAATAGACATAGTTTTGAATACATGAGATAGATACTTATAAGAAAAATAAAAAGAAACAACAGGACAGGGACGGTAGGCATGTTGGTGCGCTTATGCACGCCCCCTACAGACCTCTTAGGAAAGGGGTGAGGTCAATAGTAGACAGTCTAAGGTTAAAGTTTTGGGGGTTTGGGGAAGAAACCACAGAGTCAGGTAAAGTATTCCAAATATTGACCACTCTGTTGCTGAAGTCGTATTTTCTGCAGTCAAGTTTGATGAGGTTAACCTTGAGTTTGTATCTATTGTGTGCTCTTGTATTGTTATGATTGAAGCTGAAGTATTCATTTGCAGATAGGACATTGCAATGTATGATTTTATATACTATATTTAGATCAGACCGGAGGTGGCGTAGTTCTAGGTTTTCTAGGTCTAGAATTTCAAGTCTGGTGACATAAGGTATTCTGCAATGAGTAGAGGAGCGGAGAACTCTTCTTGTGAAATATTTCTGGACTTTTTCAATTGTGTTAATATCAGATACATGATATAGGTTCCAGACTGATGAGCTGTATTCAAATATAGGTCTAGCCAATGTTTTGTATGCTCTGGTTAGTAGTGTGATATTACCAGAGAAGAAGCTACGTAGGATTGGATCCTCAACGTATATGGCAGTAGTTTCCTTAGTAGGTGATGAGCTAGGTCCTCTTTCTTTGCTAGAACATTCTGATTCCATCTTGCAGCTGGGATGCCATTTGTGTTACTTCCATGGTATAAACAGGGAAGAGGAGGAAACAAAGAGCTGGTATAGTCATACTCCAGTCAACATCAAGGATGCAACTGTAGAGGTAGTCAAACAGTATTAAGTATCTGAGGGTGCGTATAACTAATAGTGTGAACTGGTCTTTCCACACTTCATTCTTAGTGAAGTGTGCATCTTTCTCCTTCTGTCCTGACCACTTTTTACAGAGGCACGATTGAGAGTGTTTTAACAAATTACATCACTATTTAGTATGGTGGCAGCAGTTCCTCAGATGGAAAGTCCATACAGAGAGTGGTAAGGACAGACAAGAAGATTATAGAAAGCTTGCTTTCTGTTATTCAGGATATTGCTTATAAGCACTACATGCTTAGAGCTCAAAGCATTGTAAGAGACCCCATACACCCATTTTAGGGTCTTTTTTCTGCAGGATTACTAGATTCTGTAAGAGCTTTGTTCCCTATGTCATCTGTCTGGTAAACTCTCAAGATTCGTTTTTCTCTCCATGTACATTTATACATCCAAACTAAACTGTTGTTTCTGTATGTCATATATAAGTGGGCATATGCATAATTTTGTATTTATTTATTTTTGTCATGTTTATGTAATATATTGGATGTGACCTTTTGAAAGCTGTATGCAATGAAATTTCATTTTAATGTATGTCAATTAGTGTACATTCAAAGTGACAGTAAAGTTATTCTAAGTTCTAAAAGGTTATATTATATGTCAAAGGTGATGCTTATTATGAAAGACTATGAGAAATGATTAATTATAAGCATTGCTGTACAACTGGAAAAACGAGATGCTTACCTAAGGGGTGGGAGGAGAGAACCATATTAACCTATTTGTAAACACTGATTTTATTGTATAACAATGTTAGGATAGACAGAAATAATTCCTTATTGGTGATTATTTCAAATTCTTCTCTGGTGCATCATCAATTCTTAGAGGCCTTGGGCCTTTTTGTTTCTTGCCACAACACATACTCTAGTTTTGTTAGTTTGTTTAATTTAAAGCATTTATAAAATTATCTAATTAAATCAGTGTGGCTCTTGGCAATGTATAATAAACCAATGAAAATATACTAAAATCAAAATAAACAAGCTGAAAAGAGACACAGCAATTAATCACGTCCTTTTCACCACTTTTCATGGCTAGCATTTGATTCAGTTCTACTTTGGAAGATACCAGTTATTCCCATATTTGTATTGAATTTCTTACTTTAGTTCATTCCAAATTGTTTGATCACTTTTATTTTTATTTTTTTAATGTAGGTTTTTGTCTTAACCTTCTTCACTCACTTTCAAAACATTCTTTTTACTTCTCTCAAAAATCACTGCCTTTTTAAAGCACTATTGTTTCTTGTTATATTTCACTATTTGCTTTATAAATACCCTTTTCTTTATAATATAATAAAATTTCATAATTTTAAACAATCTTTGTATTGTTTTTAACAACCTATTTTCACTTCATTATTCTACCAAGCATCCATTTTCAAACTTATTAGCATAATTATACAAGCTTCTGTAATACCCTCTAACCTAATTCTTTTCACTACTTTCATGCAGCTTCGACAACTTCTTATGTCATCTTTCCATTCATACAGTTGAATGGAACCATATCTTGCAACACTTTTAATACAGGACTCATAATTAATCCTAAGCCTTAGCTTCCCTATACTTATTCATCAACTTCACATCATTGTCACACAGATATATTACATGCCTCCCCTTTATCTTAGTTTCACATATAGCAAATATCTTTTTCTTGTTTTGTTTAATTTATTAATCCATGCCCATTACTGCTGTTTTATTCCAAACCTCATTCTTCCATATGCTGTGGGCATCACAGATGGCCCCACAATCATTAACGTTTTTTGCCATCATGGCTGGACTTTGTTAAGGTTTTCATATTTACTGTTTAATAATATAGAGGAAGTATAAACTACACTCATTATTTTTGGTTGCACCTGTGCCATATGCAACATTCCTTGCTAATAAGGGTATTACTGCTCAGTTGAATGTCTATGGAGATTCTTAATCATCCAGGTCATGGTTGTCCCAAAAGTGCTTTTTAAGAGGCAACTAAACTTTCTGGTTTTTTAAGAAGACGTTTCACTTCTCATCCAAGAAGCTTCTTCAGGACTTCAGAAAAACCAGGAAGTCCAGTTGCCTCTTTAAAAAGCACCTTTGGGACTACTGCTCAGTTGAGTTAAGGGCATCCGCTGAGGGTGGGCAGACAATATGCCAGAAGCACAAATCAAACCCAGTGTTATTCCAAACATGTTCATGCCATTCTTTAACTCAAGGCAGCGCACATACTTAATATTCCTTCTTCTTCCTATTTCCCCGAAAACAACTACTCTGTGATATGATTTGGACTGAGAAAGAGTGACTGACCCAAAGTCACCCAACCAGCTTTCACAACTAAGGCAGGACTAAAACTCACAGTCTGAGATATATCTAATGCACTGACACTCATCACGTTCTTTTAATCCATCTATCAAATTCTGTCTCTACAAGGTATCTGCTTACAATCATTTCAGAGTTATTCCAATTCTGATTTCCACAGTCTATTCTAATGAATACTTTGATGATGCTAGAAACCATAAACTCAGGTGGAGTTGCACTGTATGTAAAGGACCACTATATTGCTACAGAAATGCATGAAACCAAGGATGAAAACCTCCTAGAATGCATATGGGTCAATAAAAGAAAAAAATAATGACATGGCCATAGGTGTATATTATAGGCCACCCAATCAAGCAGAAAATATAGATGTCCTTTTTGCCAACCAACTAACAAACACATACAGGAAACACACAACAATAGTAATGGGAGACTTCAATTATCCTGATATCAATTGGAAAACTAATTCTGCACCAAGTGAGAAATCAAATAAGTTCCTAACCAACCTGGCTGACAACTTTGTTGTCCAAAAGGTAGAGGGTGAAACTAGAGGGGCAGCCACTGGACTTAATTCTTACAAACAGAGAAGAAGTGATAGAAGGAGTTGAAACTGCAGGAACCGTGGGTGAGAGTGACCATGTCATACTAGAATTCAACATAACACAAACACAAGCAACAGAACATAATGACACCAGAGTCTTGGATTTTAAAAGAGCTGATTTCTATAAACTCAGAGAGAACTTGGGAAAGATTCCATGGATGAAAAATCTAAAGGGGAAAACAACTCAAGAACCTTGGGAAACTCTAAAAAGTATGATCATAGAAGCCCAAACCAGCAAAATACCACTGAGAAAGAAAAACAAGAAATCCAAGAAGAAACCAGCATGGCTGCACAAAGATCTCTCTGGAAAATTGAAAGAAAAAAAGGACAATTACAAAAAATGGAAAGAAGGACACACAACTAAGGCAGAATATCAGCAGATAGCCAGAATCTACAAAGACGAAGTCAGGATAGCAAAGGCTCAGAACGAACAAAGACTTGCAACAAAAGCCAAAGATAATAAAAAAAGTTTCTTCCAACATATAAATAACAAGAAAAAAAATCAAGGAAACACTAAAGAGAGAAGATGGCAAGGAAGTAACATGCAACAGAGAGAAAGCAGAACTGCTTAACTCATTCTTTGCATCCGTCTTCAGGCCAAAAGAAATTATAGCTCAACCCACCAAAAACATAACTGTAAAAGACAGACCAGAAATAAAAGTTAAAATAAGCAAAAAAATAGGAAGAGAACACCTGTCTGATCTTGATGAAAACAAATCACCGGGGCTTGATGGATTACATCCCAGAGTTTTAAAGGAGCTGGCAGAGGTCATCTCAGAACCACTGCACCATATCTTTCAAAAATCCTCGAGCATCGGGAACTACCAGAGGACTGGAAAAGAGCTGATGTGGTTCCCATCTTCAAAAAAGGGAAAAAAAACAGACCCAGGAAACTATAGACCAATCAGCCTAACATCGATACCCGGGAAGATACTGGAAAAGATAATAAAAAAACAGATCTGCCAACATCTAGAAACAAGTAAAGTAATAACTAGCAGTCAACATGGGTTTGTTAAAAACAGATCATGCCAAACCAATCTCATTTCATTCTTCAACACAGTGACCAAATTAGTAGACCAGCAAAATACTGTGGACATAATATATTTAGATTTCAGCAAGGCATTCGACAAAGTAGACCACAACCTACTTCTTAGTAAGCTAGAAAAAAGTGGAATGGATAGCACCACCACTAGATGGACTCGCAATTGGCTGGCAAACTGTACTCAACGAGTAAGTCCTTAATGGGTCTAAGTCTACATGGAGGGAAGTAAGCAGTGGGGTGCCACAAGGTTCTGTCTTAGGCCCAGTACTCTTCAATGTCTTCATTGACGACTTAGATGAGGGAATAGAAGGGGAACTTACCAAATTTGCAGATGATACTAAGATGGCAGGAATGGCTAAAACCCAAGAAGATAGGCTCAAGATCCAGACGGATCTTGACAAGACTAGAACACTGGGCCATATCTAACAAAATGAAATTCAATGTAGAGAAAAGTAAAGTCCTACACTTAGGCAAGAAAAACCAGAGGTACACATATAGACTGGGTGAAACTAGGCTCAGTAGCAGTGAATGTGAGAGGGATCTTGGAGTCTTAGTGGACAACCAGCTAAATATGAGCCAGCAGTGTGCAGCAGCAGCCAAAAAAGCTAATGCAATCCTAAATTGTATTAACAGAGGGATACAATCAAGATCAAGGGAAGTACTAATACCACTGTATAAAGCCTTAGTAAGACCAGACCTAGAGTACTGCATGCAGTTTTGTTCACCATATTATAAAAAAGATGTTGAGACTCTAGAAAAAGTACAGAGAAGAGCAACCAGGATGATTAGGAGGCTGGAGGCTTAAACATACAATGAACGTTTGCAGGAACTGGGCTTGGCTAGTCTAGTAAAGAGAAGAACCAGGGGAGACATGATAGCGGTCTTCCAATATTTGAGGGGCTGCCACAGGGAGGAAGGGGTCAAGCTATTTTCTAAAGTGCCTGTAGGCCAGACAAGGAATAATGGATGGAAACTGAACAAGGAGAGATTTAACCTGGAAATAAGGAGAAACTTTCTGACAGTGAGAACACTCAACCAATGGAACAGCTTGCCCTCGGAAGTTGTGGGAATGCCATCAGTTGAGACTTTCAAGAAGAGATTGGACTGCCATTTGTCAGAAAATGGTGTAGGGTCTCCTGCTTGGGCGGGGGGTTGGACTAGATGACTTATAAGGTCCCTTCCAACACTGATTATCTGTTATCTGTTAGTTTAACCTTGCAGAGGGCTGCAACATGCTAAGGGCCAATGGCGAAGAATATACAATGATGGATTTACCTTCATATTCTTCCAGCTTCACAAATACTGTATATGTGCGCTATGAGAAAGATTTAGCTGAAGGGAATACTGTAGATCAGGGGTGTCAAACTCGATTTCATTGAGGGTCGTATCAGGATTTTGTTGAAGCTCTGGGTGGGGCTAGGAGGGGCGTGGCCAGAGTGGGCGTGGCCAGCATGATGTCACTTGTGTCTGACAATGCCTGCGGTGGCCTGAGTGCTCTGCCAGCGAAAACAGGCTCCTGAGCTCCTTTTCAGCTGGGATGGCCTCCTGCAACCCTCTGTCTGCAAAAACGGAGGTCAGGGGGCCCACGCATGGCCCTCACAAGCTTCGTTTTTGGCTGGGATGGCTGCCTACAACCCTCAGCCAGAAAAAATGGAGCTTGGGAGGGCCGTGCACGGTCCTTGCGAGCTGTTTTCACTGGCAGAGGCACCGTGGGCCGATTCTTTGCTGTTTCCAGGGCGATCCTGCAAGCCAGTTCTTAAACAACCATCTAATCTGAATGTGATAACTATACAGTATAAGCTACTCACTTTAGTCTAAGTACAATCAACAGTAACCTGGCATCATAAGCAAAAATTCCTACTTCACAATATGAGGACTCTGGCAATCTTTTTTCTATATTGTTTAATGTGTATTCAAATTATATACTCTTAAGTTAACATTACAACTCTAAACTCTATCATAGAAACAACATAAACATATGATAAGGCACTTCGTTTTACAGCTATTTTGTTCGTCACCTTATTTTCAGGTTCTCTATTCAATATAAGTATTACTGTCTCTGTCTCTGTCAGACTCTCCCCGTTGTTTGTTGCATCAGCCGTTCAGTCCTATAGCACGTTGTTTCTTCCTCTGTCTCGATCATCCCTTTTCAGCTTTCTTCCTATCCAAAATGTCCCATTCCTTCCAACAGTTCCCGTCTACACTGATCTCTCTTCACACCTCCACTCTCCTTCTTCACTTTTGTCTTTCTTTCTGCCATTCCTCTAAAATCCTCCCACAATACTGCTTAGTCACTTCTCTCAGCCAATTCAAAATAAATCCTTTCCTCAAGCTCTGTTTCTCCGACTCTCCCATCCCTTTCTTTGTCCAACTTTTATCACCTCTCACTTCACTTTCATGTTCGCTTACACTTGCTCTCTCTATGTCCTCTTTCTCATTCCAATCCTTTCCAGCCATGCTCTTCTTCCTTTACAATACAGCTCACACCGCCATTTTGCCGCTGTCACTTGAAACTTCAGTCTCTCTTTGTCTGAGCTTCCTCGACTGCCAGCTGATCTTGAGACTTTCCCTTTTCTCTCACACTACTTCTACGGGTCCTGGGGCTTCTAGCTCCCATCCAATGCCACACTCTGCCAATCTTCCTTGTCTAGCAGTTGTCATGGCTTCTGGTCAGCCATATTAATATGACTGACACTTTCATGCTGGATTTGGGAGGTTTCCCTTCATTGCAGCGGATGGTTGCCTTCTACCACGCTGCCCCCTGAGCTTCCTCTCTTTGCTTTCTCTTCCTCCCTTCGAGACACACAACCCTCTAAAGGGGCTCCTAGCACGAGAGATCGGGTCCAATAAATAGAGCCCATTCTCTCTTCCCCACACCGCTGCAACGACACCGCCAGAAGTTCCTGCAAGCCAGTTCTAAGAATCCCCCCGGCCTGGATCTGACCCCCAGGCCTTGAGTTCGACACCCCTGCTGTAGATTGTTGAGTGACATGGAATAGATGAGAGAGTTTAGGATGAAAATAGCAAAAGGGAGAGATGAATGATAGAAGTCAGTAGATTTATAGTGAATAATACAACAAGGATATGTTTCTGTTTAAATGCACACATTTAAACAGTATCTCCTATGGAAGGCATTGGCGACAATTGTGGGTAATCCTAAAGCAGGCTTAAGAAGCAGTAATATAACAACAGTTTTTTTAAAATGTGTGTTTCACCTTGATGTCTACACAAGCCAGTTAGCAATTTTAAAATATTTAAATCCACAATGCACTAAATCCACGATGTTCCTTTACCTTTTCTCAAAGAAATTAGGATCATAATCTACTTTAAACTAGGATCGATTATTCCAATTTTAAGTACAGTTTATGGCTTAACAGGAAGATAAACTACAGCCATTATAGTAAGGATGAGCCAAGACTAGCTTATTAAAAAACAAAAAACAATGATGTTGACACTGTCACATAAATGTATCAGTGTTTTTAAGTAAGATGTCTGGAATCATGAAATAAAAAATGAAACACTATGTAAAAGTCCCTGGCTGAAATCCAGACAGTTTCCTTTTTCTGCTATGGACTTTCCAGCAATAGCATGTGGCCCGGAAGGGGATGGAGAGTGGAGTGGAGGGTTTTCTGCAAGTCCCACTTCCTTCTTCCTTTCCAAATAATCTTCTCAAAAGTTCCAAATCAACTTTCGGAAAAGCTGCACAGAATTTTGAAACTTGTAATAGAAGACACTATCTGTAATTCAGGATTGAACTGTGGAGTTCTTGATGTTCCCTGAGCTTGGTTGTTTGTTTACAGATGTTTCATTACCCAATTAGGTGATATCATCAATGCTGACACCTTGGATTGATTCTTTTTTGAAATACAGGTAGTCCTTACCTAACATCCATTCGTTCAGCTACAGTTTTGAATTTACAGTGATGCTAAATGAAGGGACTTATGGCACATCTTTGAAGTTGCAGCTTTTGTACACCTTCATGGTCACATGAAAATCTGAGCACTTGGCAGCCAGTGCACACTTACAACTGGTTGCAAAATCCTGCCATTATCTCATCACTATTTGCAACCTTCTCTTCTGACTGCCAACAAACAAAGTCAATGGAGAATCTGGCAAGGAAATTGCTAGTGACTTTCCTTCAACCTTTTTACGCTCACACTCTTCACACTTCACTTCTTTGCTTGTAAATACACATATACTGTACCCCCCCTTTGCTCACACCATGCACTCCTTTCCTCACTTGCACTGCAACCTTCTTCCTCCCTGCCCTTCCTGCACTTGTGTTGCTGTGCAGTACTCCCTTTCCCAATTTGTGCATGAGTTGTGCTGTCCCCTCCCAAGGCTTCCCTACCCTTCTGTGGCACCCTGGCATTCCTTATCTGAGAATTCCTCTGCTTCCCACTTAATGACCTACACATCTGACTGTCATGACCATCCTGGGATTGCACTTTATATTCTTAGCAATAGCAATCCCAGTCCTAATTGCTGTTAGAGTTCGAGGAATACCCATACTTAAATATTTATCTCAGAAATACTCTGAAAGACCCGTGCTTCTTTCTGAAGCAAGACAGTTCATGTGGATTTTCTCAGATGTAGATATACATGACATTTATATAACTGTCTCTTTGTCCACTCAACACGATCTAGCTGATTTTCAGTTGGACTTACTCTGAAATAAAAGTTGTGATTTACCTGCTTCAGCATCAGATTTTGACTTATAAATACTGACATATTTTATTACTTTTTGCAAACATAAACCAAGTATAATCCATTGTTCCAGTGCATTAAATGAGCTCAGGTAAGCATCACCCAGCCTACATCAATGTCAGAGTGTTCTTTTATGGAGATGTTCAACATCCGTTAAAAAGTATTTGTATTATGCAAATTTACGCAAATGTGCCTGATCCAGTGTCAAAAGCAGTGCTAAGCATGAACTTGGAAGGTTTGACATGTGTAAAAAGAAATATTGGCCTTTTATGAAGAGGCAAGTTAAGTTGAGATTGAGTTAATTGCCCAGTTTGTTCCAAGATCAACATTTCCCAAGATCATCTCCAGATGTCTTCTGCAGTAGCTCTATCATCAAGCACTGCCAGTGTCCATGCTGACTGGACATAGAGAGTGCTGTTGTCCAAAATATCAGAAGGTACTTGATTTGGCAACATACTCAAAAATTTTCCTTCAGAAAATTTACAAGTAGCTGAGGGCAAATTTACCTTTAAAAGTAGCTGAGGACAAAATTAAAAACAAACACCACAACAGTTTTGCATAGTTTGGCAATCCTTTGAGACAATCTGCTATTACCAAAATCAGTAACTAACTTTCTTCGAATTTAGCCGTTCTGATTTCCTTTTCCATATCAACTGATACAAGTGAACTGGAAAGAAGAACATTCTAACAAACATAATATTTTTTATATTTTCATAACCTCTAATTACTGGGAGGATAGAGCCACAGGAGAATTTGATTTCTGGCCATCTTTACATTTAATCAGATATCAAGTGAATGGAAATGAAAAGTTTTTATCAAATGGATCTTTGAGCAATACTGATACCTGAAATACAAAGTTTCCCTGATGGTTCTTAGCACAAATTTCAGTGTGAAGGGAGAATGTTGATTTTCATATTAAAGCTGGAAAGTGGTATTGTTTGTCTGTTTACTGTTAATGCTTAAGGTAAGAAGTATATGAATTTATAACATGGTTCTGAATCAGTAATAGTAGAATGATAGCCAGTGAATATCACAAATTACTTGTGCTGGTTTTTCACAGAGGTATCAAGAATGATGATATCATTTTCATGGTTGGTAATTTTAGACAAAAAGTTGGTTTGTTAGTGTTAATCTTTTGTCAAGTATTTATTTAAATTTTCTTTGCAGAAGGAAGTGCTGGCCAAGGCCATACAGTACATGTATTGGTTATGATTTTTATTTATTTTACTTTATTTATATGGTTGTCCAATTTTCAAAGCAACTCTGGGAAACTTACCATTTGAAAAAGTGTTTAATCTCCCATATATATCTTCCATAGAAGACTTTTCATCAAAGACATTCTGGATAGGCTCATCCCACATTCTGATCCTATGACCAGAAGAAAAGCTGTGTTTTCAGGACCTTGTAGGAGGTCAATAGAGTTGAGGTCATCCAAACCATGAAAGCCATGATACACAGGGCAGGCACTACAAGAGAGAAGGTATGCCTCTTGGATCTCTGCAGGTGACATCTTTTCCTAGAAAGGATCCAAAGTGTGTCTACCTGCTGGGCCTCCTGGGATAAACAGATTATAGGTGGTGCAAAAATATCCTGATTCTGTGCTGTATGAAATGGCTTATAGGTGATCACTAGCACTTGAATTGATCTTGGGAGCTTATGGAACATCCAATGAAGTAGTGGCATTATTTCTTTCCGAGGGATGTTCATAATTATTCATATCTCTGCATTATGAACCATTTATTGCTTGCAGTCCCATTTACAGTGCACTGCAGTAACCTAAATGAGAAGTGGCCAAGGCATGGATGACTGTGAGCAGAGCCTCCCAGTCCAAGGTTGGGTGCAACTGGTGCACAAGATACATTTGTAAAAAGGTCCTCTTTGCCTTCTCAATTTTGGCTTTCTATTTGTAAAATAAAGGATGACATGGTATAATATATCATGTGTTGTTGTTCATCTGAGGTTGTATTTATCCACTTTTAAGAACTGGATGAAATGATATAGGAAGGCAGTTACCAATTGAATGTTGTGGGGTGGGGGGGAGCCTAACAAATAAGAGCAGTTTCACAGTGCAACCAATGACCAAGGAAAATGATGAGTCCTTATTTGGACATGTTCAAATGGAGAAGTGTGATTCCTGTACTGAGCAGGTATTGGCTTGATGGCCTCTTCTCCATTGAGCTGCTCCGAGCATCCAGAGAGTGGGAGGTGCTTAGTCTCTGCTCAGATAGGCTGGGCTTAATTGATAGCATGCTGTTGCTCCTCCTTGGCTCCTCCCTAGCGTCCCCCAGTTTTAGCTCAGCCTTTGATGCGATAGGCAGCTTTCCTTGGTCGGAGCAGGAACAAATTGAGGTGAATAGATTCTTTATATACAGATTGGCTTTCTAAAAATTTCTCTCCAAAATTCTACTCCCTTTAGCTCTGGTTTGGGAGATTAACTCATTAGCATTTGTTGGCTGCCCTCACAGTTCAAACAAGTATTTATATAAACAATCATAGCACAAACAGCCTGTACCAAGGCCTGAGGCCCGTGGGGACGGCTGTTGAGGGCCTATTATTTGTAGTTAATTGCCCTATCTTTTAGCGTTCTCAAATTTGGCTTATTTGATCTTCTCAGTATGTTAAGGCATTAAGTATTTTTTATTCAATTTATTAGATACATAATATATACAAACAATATTAATATTCATGATTATGATTATAATAATAGAAAACCCTCAATCCTATATATTGTATAATAATAATAAAAAAGGGGGAGTGAGTATCGGGTGGGTTCCCTGTCCCGGCTGGGGTACAGGAGCCCGGACGTGCCAACCATCCATAGATAGATAGATAGATAGATAGATAGATAGATAGATAGATAGATAGATAGATAGATAGATAGATAGAGCACTATACAGAGTCATATTTATATCTATATTTATAAAGTCACCTCATATCTCTGAGGTGCTTTAGAGGATTGCAATGGCAAGCAGAGGTGGAGCCAAGGCACGGACCCAAGACAAGTCTAAAAAAGCTAAGGGTCCTTCAAAGGCCGCAGAGAAGGATGCCACCTGATGCCAAAAAGCGTTGGAAAAGCAAATTGAAAGGCACACAAGGGAGGTTGAGAGGATTTCCCAGCCTCCCACTCCAATTCTACAACCTCAGATTCAATGCACCCCTATACCCTCAGACTTGTCCTTGCCATCTCGACCACCTGGTACCATAACATCAAGTGCACAAACTTCGAGACGAGCCCCTGAAGCAACCTTCACGCCAAAGGCGGCCGGTTAAGACAGGAGGAGTTCCTTCCAGATGAGGTCCCAGAAACAATGAAGGCATGGATGGAGTTGGCGATCCGCAGAGGAATCGCAGCGGGGGTGCAACAATCCCTCATGGCCGGACAGATCCCAGCGTCGGACTGCGACTCACAATCAGACCTCTATGCAGAACTGACCTGCATTATCCTTGATTTCCCATATACATTCACAAGATGTTCAGGAGGAGGGAGAAAGAGAGGATCAAATGGAACAAGTAGACGCAGTCTCACTTCAAGATAGTGAAGTCCCCCTGGAAGCGGAGCCCCCAGAAAGAGCCATGTTAGATGACGAGGACATCAAGCCTGACCAACCTACTTTTATGGGTCTGTTTCGCTCACAACTTTTCAAATCTCTCCTATTTAAGGCAAAAAACTCGTCTTGATAAGTCTCCCTCTGCCCAACAACAAGAATCTCTAGAGCAATCGAAAGATCTAATTTTCTCTCAACCCATTAACGAGGTCGAGGTTATCCCAGTTCCACAAATGTTTTCAGATCTGACCCAGAAACAGTGGAGCTCAGCAGCACTGTACCCCCACCACAAGCTTCGATAAAAAATTCTTTAATTTGGCTTCGGACTTTTCCAATTCCCTGAGTACCCCTGAAGTAGATGAGCCTGCTGTGGCTTTGGCATCCTCCTCCACTATTCCCACTGAGGCGGAGGATGCTCTTAAACCAGAGGAGAAGAGGGCCGAGATCACACTCAGAAAGGCACATCAATCTGATGCGTGGGCCATAAGGACAGCTACAGCAGCATCTTTCTTTACTAGGACCTCCCTCAGATGGCTCCATCACCTGAGGGACACCATACCAAATTCTAACATTAGGGCGCATAAAGACATCACCAAACTAATTGCAGCTGCAGAGTTCTCTGTGTTGCTACATTTAATTCGGTCACATTTTCAGCTCGAGCCATCGCATCACAGGTTACGGCCCGACAATTACTTTGGCTTAGACATTGGCAAGCTGACTCCAAACACAAATGGAAGCTTGCTTCTTCCCCAATTTCAGGTGATAAATTGTTTGACGCTGCCTTAGATCCGCTGCTAATTGAAACCAGAAGCAAGAAGAAGATTCTCCCCTCCCCCCCCTCCTCCATTGCTCAGACACCAGGACTTAGCCCTTTTGGAGAGGCTCCTTTCGCCCCTATTATCAAGGTCCATTCTCCACTAGATTCCAGAGGGTACCAGGGTATAGGGGCGCCCCACAGTACGATAGACCGGAATTCAGCGACAGACCTCGTAGGGGAGGACAAGGGAAGAGACCTTTTAGAGGAACTGGAAACAGAGGTTTCCGTCGTCCAAGATAATTCCAGGGAACTTGCTCCCATTGGGGGATGATTAAGATTCTTTGCAGACCATTGGAACTCCTCTACATCAGATCCCTGGGTTCATGACACCATCAGATTTGGCCTGGCTCTAGAGTTTCACTCCACACCCCTGAACTATTTTATGCAATGTCCTCTTTCCAGGGACCCTATTAAATGGAGCCTGATGGAGACAGCGATCACTCACTTACTGGAAATTAAGGCCATCCAACCGGTAGCCCAGGATCAGCAAGGCCAGGGATTCTACTCTCTTCTTTTTGTCGTCCCCAAGAGTTCGGGTTGATGGAGGGCAATTCTAGATTTAAAACGACTCAACCGTACTCTAGTCTATTGAAAATTTAAAATGAGTACATTGCAATCCATCCTGCTTGGCATAAGGGAGGGCAACTTTTTATCTTCCATCGATCTGACAGAGGCCTACTTACACATGTCAATTAGACCTTCTCACTCCAAATTTCTTAGATTCTGCTATAACAATCAACATTTTGAATACGTTGCTCTACCCTTTGGGTTGTCATCTGCCCCAAGGACCTTTACAAAGGTTCTGGCGGCCCTATCCACACACTTGCAGGGCATTTCTTTCAGACTCCAATGCTACCTGGATGACATTTTGATATTATCTTCCTCACCCAGACAGGCAGAAGTGGATACGCAAATTACATTGTGAACCCTTCAACAACACGGTTTCTCCATTAATTGGGCAAAGACCCATTTATCTCACCTGGGTTCGATAATAGACACAGTTAAGGGACGAGTGTTTTGTGTTTCTATCACCTGAGAGGCAGGAGAGCATCAAGAACTTAGCTCAAACTATCAGAACCCTGAAACGAGTTCCTCTGGCCGATTTGTCAAAATTACTGGGAAAAATGATTTCCTGTATTTCTATTATTCCTTGGGCCTGGTTCCATGCTAGATCACTCCAATGGTTCTTGCTTCCCTACCAAAGATCAGGGCGAAGCAACTCCAAGATCCGAGTATTTGTTCCAACAAAAGTCCTACTCTCTCTACACTGGTGGACCATTCTGACCATCAACAAAGGTTGTCCGCTGAAGGAGCGCCACAGACTCACCATCACCACAACTGCCAGTCTGTTTGGATGGGGGGCACACCCAGTCCCCCATTTCAGCACAAGGACGTTGATCAGCAGCAGAACGATTGAAGAGCATAAATTGGTTGGAGCTCAGGGCAGTCCACCTGGCCCTTCGCAGTTTCCTTCCTCATATCCGAATGAGAAATGTCCTCATACTTACAGACAACGTCACAACAAAAGCACACATCAACAGACAAGGGGGTACACACTCAAAACAACTCATGGAGGAAGCAGAGAGACTGTGCTGTTGGGCAGAAAGGAACTTGGGCTCCATCACAGTGGAACACATTTCAGGACTGACAAATACACAGGTAGACTGGTTGAGCAGGGCCACAGTCGATCAATCAGAATGGCGCCTGAACCCGGATCTGTTTCAGGAGACAATTCAGAGGTTCGGTCTGCCGGTTATAGATCTGTTCGCTTCTCCCCTAAACTCGCAGCTCCCCAGATTCATTTCAAGATACCCATCTCGGGGTGGAGAACTTCAACGCCCTCCGTTGCCAGTGGTTCCAGGGATTCCTCTACGCCTTCCCACCTCTCCCACTGATAGCCAAGGTGATCCAGAAGCTGTTAGATGAGAAAGCAGAACTGATCTTGTTGGCACCACACTGGCCCAGGAGGCCATGGTTCATGGATCTCAGGGGCCTGTCCATAGAAGAACCATAGAAAATTCCACCGCACAAAATTCGGCTCACTCAGGGACCAATCCAACACCTGGACCCCCAATGGTTACAATTAGCTACTTGGAGGTTGAGCAGAGACATTTAAGTCAGAATTTCTCGACCTGGGTGATCAACACGATTCAAGTGGCTCGGCATCCTTCTACGAGCCGTGTATATAATGCCACATGGACTATCTTCTATAAATGGTGCACCAAATCCAAGGTAGACCCATTTTCGCCATAAGTGGCACAAGTTTTAAGAGTTTCTTCAAGACATTCTAGACAGGGGTCTCTCTCCAAATACTTTAAGATGACAGGTGGCGGCTATTGCCTCGGTGGTGAGGTGGGAAGGTCTAGCATCCATCTCCCACCACCCACAGATAAAGAGTTTTCTTAGAGGTGCCACGAATTTATGTCCACCAATGATACATCGTTACCCCACCTGGGACCTTAATAAGGTGCTCACAGCACTCACTAGAAGTCCATTTGAACCTCTGAGAACAACTAGTCTCCATTTTCTTACATACAAGGTAGTGTTCCTCGTAGCTATAACATCAGCATGACGTATCTCTGAAATAGCAGCTTTATTGGCCCGCAAGGACTTCTGTATCTTCCATTCTGACAGAGTGGTTCTTTGACCAGACCCCACGTTCACACCAAAAGTCAATTCGACCTTCCACAGGGCACAGGAACTGATCCTCCCAAATTTTTGCCCCAGACCATCTCAGGGTCTAGAGCAGTGGTTCCCAACCTTTTTTTTGCCCCGCACCCCTAAAGAAATTTCATTCGAACCTCGCACCCCCTGAAATTTAGACTTTAGGAACTACTGAACGCGTTAAATATATGGTAGGATTGAATCTTTTCAGCTATGTATGTGACGGCCACTAAATAACGATACTTAACTCTAAAATGAAAACAAAGTTAATCCATTGCATAATAAGTAAAAATTTAGCAAATATCCTATTATTTACCTGGACTTTTCTCGCACCCCCTGAAATATCGTCTCGCACCCCCAGGGGTGCACCCCAGGTTGGGAACCCCTGGTCTAGAGCATCAATGGCACTGACTGGATGTCCGCAGAGCTCTCCATATGTACCTACACCGAACGGCTCCTTTCAGGAAGACAGAAGCCCTTTTTGTATTATTTCAGCCAACTACTCAGGGATAGAAGGTATCTCCTTCAACCATAGGCAGATGGCTGAAGGCCACAATATCCAAGGCGTACAAGACTCAATCATTACTGGTGCCTAGAGGCATCACAGAGCATTCAACAAGGAGGCCGCAACTGCGGCCTGGACCACAAGCTCTTATAACAGAAATCTGTAGACATGGGTCTCCCCATCACCTTTCATTAGACATTACAAAATTGATGTATTTGCTTCTGCTGAGGTCTCCTTGGTAGGAGGGTGTTACAGTGAGACCACTTGGACAGCGAGAGGGTTCCAACACAGACAGAGACCCTCCTGTAGGACAAGCCAAGCTTTGGTATGTCCCACTCTCTGGATGCTCAGAGCATCTCAATGGAGAAAGGGCGTTGATACTTACCTGATACACCCGTTCTCAGTGAGCTGCGATGAGCATCCAGCCCCACCCAATATCTGTCTGAGGGGATCCTGTTCTGGCCAACAATAAATCTGGATATATGTAACAAACTATGAAAAGCATGACAATGGAGAGGCGGGGTTGCATCACCTCGTCTTCGCCAAAACTGGGGATGCTAGGGAGGACCCAGGGAGGAGCAACAGCCTCCTATCAATTAAGCCCAGCCTATCCGAGCAAAGACTAAGCACCTCCCACTCTCTGGATGCTGCCGCAGCTCACTGAGAACAGGCGTATCAGGTAAGTACCAACGCCCTTTCCAACTCAGGATTATTCAGAAGATACAGTTTTGAAATGTTAATTTTCCTGAGCTGTCCTGCCTTTGGCAACTGAAAGGCTTTAATGCAGAACATCATCCTTGATGACCAACCAACGTACTTTTCATTCTGCTTTTAATACAGAAAGCACCCATGGGTTAGGAAGATTGTAGCTGTTAATTCTTCAGTTACGTTTTAAAACATGCCACTTTCTAGGGTAGACCATCAGTCAGAAATTTGCAAATAGGATATTGAAATACAGTTGTGGTTATTCAATTTATCCTCTGCTTCTCTCAGGAGCATGGAGTAGAGCAAATTACATATACTTAGGTTGATTTTTAATGATGGCATTTATCATCTTATAGAGAGAGTTGGGCAGAACCAACCTCTCAGAAGGAAGTATTGCCAGGCCATCACCTCAACACTGCTTGAACTTTCAAATGCAGGGAGTCTAACTAGGCTTGGCAGATCCCAGTGTTAGCTGAATCTCCCTGGGAGCAGGAAGCATTTGGGCATGGGAAATTCTGAACTTGATTTTGCAAGCAAATGAAGAGCACATGCAACCCATTGGTAATTTAGTTGTTAGTGGAAAACACCTGATCCAGATAAAGTTTGATAAAATCCTGCAGAAGCGTGTTTCTGGAATAACAATTATTTGTACTCACTGGAACTAAATAAATGTTACGTCTACCTTCTCTTGAAAATCAGTAGAAACAAGTGGGACTTGGCATTATCTTCAAGCAAAGTGTCCATCTTGACATTTATCTCTTCTATTCCATTTTTTAAATTATTATTTTCCAGCTGCTACACTCATATTCTGTCACTACTTAATTTTATAATGTTGAGTGTACTTTTATACTTTAATTTTATAATAATTTTATTTAATAATTTTATTTTAATAATTTTAATTAATTTTATAACTTAATTTTATAATGTTGAATGTATTTTTCTTGTGAGTTGTTTTAGGGCAGGGGTGGTAAACTCATGACGACATGTTGTCGTCACGTGATATGTCGCAACTTTCCCCCCTTCGCTAAACTGAGGGTAGGCATGGCCAGCACATGACGCAACAGCCCTGTTTTAGGGTTAATTTGTTTGTTGCGACCAAGAGTTTATACTTCTGCTAGCGTCAAGGACCTCCCCCCACCCCCACAACATCTTCCTGCCTTATTTTGGCTCCTTATCTGGCAGAATTCACATTTTGGTGCTCACTTAGAAGTAATTTACCACTTACATACTTACCCTTAAATATACCTGTGGAAGGTCAAACACAATGAAGTAATATTTTGTGATATTACTGCTAGAGGGAAAGCACTCCTTCCACCTTTTTAGTCTTCCTTTCAGAGAAACTTCCTACTTCCTACTTCTCCTTCCCCTTGTATTTCTTTTTAAAGCTGATTGCTTCATCATGCTGGATGGCGGAATAAACTCTGTTCCCAAATCTTCATTAGAATGCCCTCTCACTGGTATGGTTAAAGTAGTTTGCCTCTTACCTAGTGGCTGAGAAAAATCTAAGCAAACTAAATCAGGTTCCATACCAAGACATTTTCTGTATTTTATAAATGTAGGTAATTATGCTTTCTTGCACCTTAGTGAAATCTGAGCACTTTAGATAGATTATTACTTGGTGAGTATATGCAGTGGCTTATCGGCCTTTTTTTTTCCCTGTGACCAATTTTGCTTGCCATTAAATGAGAGGTGTTTCCCTTTAAACAGTTCTCATTGTTTGGAGAAGCAATTAACATCTTTCAAGCAGATCAGTGGAACTGGTGTTGCTAAGCAGCAGACCTTTAAAGATAATTTGTCAATTTCTGCAGAAGGAAGAAAATAATAAACACTCCTATTGAGAGAAAATTGCTTGTTTTCCAGTATGCAACTTTCCCTCCACCATCAGGTCTTCAGTTCATCATGCCCAATTTATTCTTTATTTAGCTTCTATAAATAATTCAGAAGAGCTTGAGTAGAATAATTGAGTTGTTTCCCAAACTCTAATCCCAAATAATTCAAAACCAAAGGGGGGAAATGTTCAGATTGCAGTTTGAACATATGAGCTGTGGGCAGCTTTCCAGATAAACTGTGTTCTTGTTTCTTTTGTAAAATCCTATTGCTTAATCTTTTAAAGTACTCCTTTCTTGATAGTTCATAATTTGCAGTTTGACATTAGAAAAGGCATCATCCTAATGGAGGGTATTTGGCAGATATACTGAATCTAGAGGCTTTTCTCTTCAATGGGAACTAAAACAAACAAGGCAATAATATTGCACATCCAGGTTGCAGCACTTTTCATCTTTGGGGGAAATCGATGTAAGCATTGCTATTTGGCCAAAATTAGAACTAATCTTTTAACTCTCGCCCTGAACAGAAAAGCTAAAAAGAACAGTTGAGCAATAGTGGGTAAGACTGAAAGGCAAGGACAGATTTAATGCAAAGAATATACACCTGAAACCCAAAGGTTTTTTTTAAAAAAGCAACTAGACTTTCTTTGTTTTTTTCCTTGAAGACATTTCCCTTCTCACTCAGAAAGCTTTTGACTGAAAGATGGAGAATGGAAGGATTTATATTCCTTGCAATCATCTGGTCATTACCACTCTTTCTGAGAGTCGTGGAGGCCACTTGGAGGTTTATCTGTGCCCTTAAAGTCACCTGAATAGTGTGTGGAACCTTCTTGAAAAAACTGGTTTGTAAACAGGAGATAGGAGTTGTCATATGCCTCCCCTCTGTTGAGAGTAGGTTGTTCAGTCTTAACATAGATGGCCTCTTTGACCCTTCTTTCAACCATTGGGACAACATGATGACTGAGACTGCATGACTGAGAATATCCATAGACATACACCTGATGCCTAACATGGATATTTTGATGAGAAATTGTACCAAATACTGACCTTTCATTTCCTTGAGTCCTTGAATGTTGTGGATATTATATTTTCTAGCCCAAGGTATTGTAAACAACTTGCAGCTTTAGAGTTAGCTCATTTGATAATCAGAATCTCATAATGTGTGAGCTTTTCAGTAAAGAAGATGATACTAGTAGCTGTGGCAGGTGAATGTACGCTCATCTAAAGAGAAGCCATGACCCCCATCAAGCCATCCTGGTGACTTAAAATGAACTATATGAATGTCTCTAGACAGCAGCTGGAAGGAAAGCATGCAAACATTTTGTTTTTATGGTAGCAAGCAGCGTTCCTTTGCAAAAGAAAAAGATTCTGTTCTTACCAAGGAATACGTGAGAAATATGAGTTGATCTGCTGCTATAGAAAAAAAATCCTGGGACTGATTTCCTTTTTTAAGGTGTTTGATCTCATTGACTATATACTTTTGTCACAGAAGAGGACAGGATACAAGAGTGGGAAGATAGATGAAGTGAAAACAGCAAACTATTCTGTAGCTGACTGTCAATTAAAATGAGTTACTCTTCATTCATACTCTGTGGTCGGAAAGATCTATAGATGATGAAGAAGGTAAAGAGGGCAAGCATTTTACTGCACCAGTCTAATGGTACAGAGGCATGCTTAATGACAGGATCTCCTTTGTAGAGGTTCAGTAGTGAGTTCAGATCCTGTTTAAACAGAGCGATACATGAATAAATACAACCTGGTTAGATCAATTAGTTTTTAATCTTGTAAATCTACTAAACTGTATCAGTGGTTCACACCACAGGAGATTCCTGTCTGTGATTTTGTAAGTATTGAGCCAGTAAGCAATATCAACTTAACCATAATATATTGTGTTTGTTGGTATAGTCTGCTAGTCTATAGAGTTCTTGTAATTCGGACATGATCTCACTGTGGTTTCTGTTTGAATCCCATAATAGCACCAAGTTTGATTATCAAGTAGCTATTCCATTGAGCCTATGGTGGAGTTAGGGGTACTATAGTGGTACTACTACTATACAAATAACTCTTGGGACTCCTTTTTCCATTTGACCCCTTTCCTAATCTTTTCTCTTAAAATGCTCTTTGTTCATTTTGGGATTTGTGTAATTTTCAAGTTCATATTTTCTGCTTCTTACCTTTTTTGTGAGTAATAATCTTCAGTTCATGTTTTCATTCTTTACTCTCACCTAAGTCCAGATGGGATCTGGACATAAAATGACCAGACAAAACACTGACATTTTAACATCTGCTTCTGTTGCATCACTTCCCATTGCTGAAGAGGCAAGCAACTTTAAAAAGTTGTTCCTTGTTCAGCAAATACTGTTAGTGAGGAAATATTTAAAGTTATACTGATGCTATGCATGTTTTCCACACGTTTTGATGTTCTCTCCTAGCTGTTCCTCTGTCATCACCTCCAGAAGTTCAACCTAGCAAAGACAGACTTCCTGTTTTATTTATTTATTTAGTTTAGTTTGTCAAGCAAGTATGAGAAAACAAGTATAACTATGAACATAACATATAAACATATAAATTTAAACAGGTATATGTATATACATAATAAATGAGTACAAATAAATGGGAACAGTAGGATAGGGACTGTAGGCACATTGGTGCGCTTATGCATACCCCCTTACAGACCTGTTAGGAATGGAGTGAAGTCCACGGTAGACAGTTTAAGGTTAAAGTTTTGGGGGTTTGAGGATGTAACAACAGAGTCTGGTAGTGAGTTCCATGCAATGATCACTCTGTTGCTGAAGTCATATTTTCTGCAATTGGGTTTGGAGCAGTTTACTTTGAGTTTGTATCTATTGTTTGCCCTTGTGTTATTGTGGTTTTCCTCAGCAGGTCTGTCTCCTGATTCTCTGTTTAGAGATACCAGCTTTTTCTCTAAACAAGCCTTGAAATTTTCTCTGAATTCTCTATACTTTAGTAATGTGTTTGGTGATTTTTGTTTAAATTGTATTTAAAAGATGGCTAACAAGGGAGAAGAAAAAGATCAGGGTTTAAAATGGACATTGAATGTTCACATTCATAATATAATGAGCAGATTGTCATGGACACGAGATATGCATAGATACCCTGAGTCAACTAGGCATCTGGTAGAAGCTGAAGAGCTAAGGTAAAAGGCTTTGCTTTATCTTGTTTGCTCTTTTCCTGTAGGTGATAGTTACTTGGCAATACTGAATAATTCAAAACCGCCTCTAGCATGATACTGTGACAGAGAAAAGCAAACATATGGAAAGAGCAATAATGTTTGCTATATTTAGAAAAGATACTAGATTAGCTTTGGATGGTGGTGGAGGTCTTCTTTCTCTTTTTCATTTTCATTAGCTGACTTACTTCCCTGATAACCAGAAAATGTACAAAAAGGATTCTGATGTTTTGCAGATACTGTCTCAAGCTTAATTAACACTTATCTTAATCTCATTTCCCCCCACACCAGCTAGGTAATAAATGCTTCTGCAGCATTTTTAACTATTATGTTATATTGTCAGATAGAGACTTCAAGGAAGCTGACCTTTCTCAAGCCCATTCTTTATAAAAACTAGAGTGTTAATTATGTTTTTATTGGAAGGATGCATCCTGACAATATCTGGATAGTTCAGTTTTGCTCTGCTTAGTTGTGGTAGGAAGTATTCTCTGAACAAATGTAGTGGATAGAAAGAGCTGCTGATGTACAAAGAATGGAATTGACATTATAGAAAAAGGTTACTTATGTTTGTGTAGTTCAGCTTTAATTGGGTTATCAGCTGAAGCTTAAAGAATTAAATGAATTAACTTCAATATTAGGATTCTGTTGAGGTAAATCATCCCTATGCCTACAAAGGTTCCTCCCCACCCAAGTCTTTCCTAGGGTAGTTTGCCTTTCATTAAAAACATAAAATTGCCTTTAAATCATTTATTTGATATTGAGTGATTGTCGGAATGTTGAGAGCAAAGGCTGAAGACAAATAGTTTGGATGCAGGTATTTTAACAAGTGAACTATTTTCATATATTATCTTCTATTAAAATTAAAACTACTTTCAGTCCAGAAGCAATATAACTATGTGCATTGGGGAGAAGTTTTTCTGATTCTCTTGCACAGCCTTTGTTTGAACTAGTGAGAAGCACTCATCCTTGCTTTGCTGAACTTTGAACCAGCTGTAACTTCTGGATGGTCTCTAAGGGCAGCCCCGCATAGAACACATTGCAAAAGTCTAGTCATGAAGTGACTAGAGTATGAGTGACTATCTGAGTTACTGTCAGAGAAATACTTTAATAGCTGACCAGCTGCTGTAAGGCAAGATGATGAACTGAGGATGAACCAGCATGTGTACTGCTGCTTTAAGAAGCTGTCTATATAAGGGAGGCCATGTGAGGGTGTCTCTCTCTTTCTCCTCATATTCTATCTCCATTGTAGTTCTCTAGGTAAAGTTGAAGATTGATTGATTGCCTGGTATTTGCCTAACACATGTATGTATATAGAGACACTTAGACAGTTACCACCTTTATCAGTGAGGATATCCCTCCTTCTCATTATGTCAATGTGTTATTGCAATTTATAAGCTGCATTAGTTACCTGCCAGCTTCTGAATGCAATTCCAAGGAGCTGGTTGTCACCTGCAAAATCTTTCATGGCATTTTGCCTTGTTTTGAAGGACCCGCATGTCTTCAATTGCTTCAGCCTCTGTGGATTTTTTATGATACGTGAAGCAGTTCTGAATCAGTTAGATCTGCATTTGTTGAGAATCGTAAGAGAACTTGTTGATCTCTCTTAACCTATCAGTTATGTCTGGTGCCTCAGGCTAATTTGAGATCTTCTCTGACGTGGTTACCTCATGCTCAGGTTGAGAACCAAGCCCCCAGCATTCTCACAACAAATAAATTGGTAGGATTAGTATATTTTTTTGGTCTTAAGGATCAACAGTCCTCTCTGAAAGTAGAATATAATTAAACTAGTCCAAGTTTCTTTTACTCCTATTCCATTTGCTTCCAGTCTTTCTTGAGACAGCAAGAAGTTTCTGGAGGAAACCAGATTTCATGCCATTGAATCTCATTATATTGAGATTCATTATACTGCAGAATAAAGGAAGGACTGCTGTTTCTTATTGCAACATCTACTGTCTAACTCATTTTTAATGGAGTCAAAGTGGCAGACAATCCTGAGTTGCTGCATGCTGTCAAATAATGACTTAATTTTCAGAAACATTCTGAAGGCTTCTCAACCAACAGGATAAAGTGAACAGAGGGAACACATACAGCCAAATAGAGCAAGCCTCTTCAGCATAATTTAGTTATGCCTAGTTCCCAAGGGTTTTGTGCTAAGGGCTTTTTTAAATTTAAAAGTTTCTTCTAAATATTTGACTTGGTTGTTCATACATCCTTGCACTGTATATTCTGTTGCGCACTTTTGTTTCTGGAGACTGGGAGTTTCCACAAAAATCTATAAAAACAGTATTGGTTGGTACGCCATTTTTGTTTGTTTTTGGCAGACAGGAAGGGAAAAGAAGATAAATCTCCAGGTGAACCTTTTCTTGATTACGTCCAAGGTTAAGTTTAAGTGTAAACAACATAGATGTAAAAGAAACTGTTTATTCAAAAGTAAATAGATAGATTTTAATTCATGTAGTATTTTGTGTCACAATGTTCTTCTGCCATGGACGAGATAATTGAAAAAAAATACATTAGATCCAACACGTCTTAGAGGCAGCCTATTCTCCTCATCTTGTTTTGCATCAGAATATCTGTACTTGCAGTGCAAATGGTTGCTCTGGGACCAAGGGAATCTCAAGCTGAAACTATAGTTCTTGGCTGCAAAGACGATCACTCTAGACCAGGGGTCCCCAACCACCGGTCTGCGGACCGGTACCGGTCCGCGGAACAAGTCCTACCGCGCTGGCTTGTTGGGCGCCGCCATCTTTTTTAATGAAAAAGTGCTTCCGGTGAGCTTTTCCGGTAGAAAGCTCACCGGAAGCACGTTTTCATCAAAAGATGGCGGCGCCAGCGCTCGTGAGCTTTTCCGGTAGAAAGCCATTTCTACCTGGAAAGCTCATCGAAGCGCAGGCCGCCATCTTGATGAAAAGTGCTTCCGTGAGGTCACCGGAAGCACTTTTTCATCAAAAAGATGGCGGCACCCAGCTGATGCCGGTACCGGGCCGCGGCGCCCAGCTGATGCCGGTACCGGCCGCGGCGTAAAAAAGGTTGGGGATCACTGCTCTAGACCACACTAGATGAAGAGATACATGTGTGAATTTTCCAGAGTTCTGGTGGCCTAGAGGTTTGTTTTAAATCTCTGTTTGCCATGTGCAAAACAGTTTCATCTGATGAAACATGGAACTGAATGACAGAATATAACAGAATAATAGAGTTGGGAGGGACCTTGGAGGTCTTCTAATCCAAACTCCTCCTCAAGCAGGAAACCCTATACCATTTCAGACAAATGATTGTTCAATCTCTTCTTTAAAAACTCCAGTGTTGGAGCATTCACAACTTCTGGAGGTAAGCTGTTGTGCTAATTAATTGTTCTAACTGTAGGGAAAGTTCTAGCTTGGTTTTCTTCTTGAGTAGTTGGAAAATTGGTTGGGAAACTGGGAAATTTTTTATTTCTGCTTAAGTTCCATTCTTTTTTTAAAAAAGTTTTTATTTTTTACAACAAACATACAAACGAAAGATAAAAACAAAACCCTCTTTCAATTATATACATACAGTGTGTCAGTTGGTTACAATCTTTTGTGCTATCCTTTTTTTACCATTACTCACAAGTTATATAAATTCCCACCTTATCAATCTAGCTTGTGCTTATGTAATATCAATTATTAAACATTCATTTGACTAAACTATTTTTCCATCATTTTATACAAGATATTCTAAGTTTCATTATGGTTTAATCTTATACATTCATCCAATGGTTATATATTTTATATTGTATTCTATATCGATCTATTAACTTTTATTGTAAGGCTTACTAATCTATTTCTTTACCATGTCTTTTTATCTAACCATTGATATAATAAATCCCATATCATATAAAATTGTTTATCTTCTTGCTCTCTAATTTCAAATGTCAATTTACTCATTTCGGCACAGTCCATGATTTTCTTAATAATTTCCTCCTGCATAGGTATTTTTTCATTTTTCCAATTCTTAGCAAATACAATTCTAGCTGCTGTTAAAACATTTACAATCAAATATTTCAATTCTTTATGGTATATTTCCAGTATAATTCCCAATAAAAATATCTCAGGTTTAAAGTCTATGTGCTGTTCTCCCATGAGCTGTTCAGAGCATCCAGAAGTGGGAAGTGCTTCAGTCTCTTCTGGAAAGGCTGGGCTTAAAACTCCAGGACGCTCCTCCTCCTCCACGGGACTCCTCCTCAGCGTCCCCCAGTTTTAGCTCAGCCTTCGTGGTAAGAGGTTGTGCACTCCCTGACTGGAACGGCTTTTATCTAATTCAGGTTTGCTCTTTAAAACCCTTCACCATTTAATTCGGTTTTTTCAGGCTTTCCCCTCGATTGATTCAAATAACAACAACAACAACAACAACAACAACAACAACAACAATAATAATAAAATAAAAAAACAGTTTTTCCTCGTAAATAGCGGAGCCTGTCACTTCGCAGGCAGCTTGAGGCTACCGCCTCAGGAAACTGCCTTATCTAGCCTTCCGATCATCTGCCCTGTGATCGGAACGGAGCACTCGCAGCCGCGACTTTTTTTACCTTGCTGTTTCTCCTGACAGAAGCATTCAAATCGCAAGTTAGAGCAGCAGCAGCAATGGCTTGTCAGACGGCTTAGGCTTAGCACCGGTGATTCCGCTTCCCGCCCTTTTCAACGGCTGCCTCAATTTCGCGCCTAATTGCCACAGCCTCCATTCCTCGCTGGTTTCCCTTGCTGGGGACCGAGACAGTAACTTTCTATTTCGCCCTCCCTGGATTTGGCTATCCCTCTGGCTAACGTTACACTAACCGGCTGCTCATTAAACAGACATTTCGTTGCATTTGCCTTTGGATCATTTACTCAGACGTAAAGTGTGAGTGCCATTTATATTGCGGGACGTTTGTTTCTGGCAGGCAAGGAGTCACATCAGAGCCTGTAATAGCCGGTTTCCCTTGCTGGGGACCAGAGATCCGGAGTTTTCTCTCACTTAGAGCACTTGGGGGTTTCCCTTGCTGGGGAATGCTACTAGAGAATCATTCATAAAATGTGTATCCCATAGAGAAAGAAACTCAGAAAGGAACTTCTGTCGGCTTCCGGTTTGAGCTTCTTCGGCGACAGACCAAAGTCTGCAATCATGCGCAGTTTCAATCTGTGCTCACCGCTGGAGTGCCCCGAGCCGGCTGGTTTCCGGGCTAAGCCACCCCATAGAGGTGGTGAAGAGGGGGGAGACTGCCAGCAGGGTCGAGGAGAGTCACATCTCTTCCCCCCAGCTGGCCATTACTCCCTTTCCCGAAGGCGGTTGCAGCGGTGGTCAGAAATGGCCACCTCAAAGAAGAACTTGATCGGAAAAGAATGTGCAGGAGGAAGATAAGAAGAGAAAGTTTTGGCTGACCGGATCAAACTGAAAAAGCAACAATACAAGGAATTTGAATTATAAAGAAAAACATTATTCCCAAAGAAGTCTTTGAAGCGGCGAATGAGAGAGGGAAGGGAAAGGATTTGGTGGTTTGTTTTTTTTTTCTTCCCTATATTGACAACTAAGAGATTTAAGCAAGAAACCGGCAAAAATCCACTTTGACAATAACAGGTATTTAAGCTGAAAATAAAATGTCAAAGGGATAATAAAGATTTCTGGATTCTCAAAAACTTTTAAAAGAAGGGAAAAAAACCAAAAGGGTGGGATCTGGAAAAATGGAGGAGACCACCTGGAAGTGAAAGGAATTAACATGAAACTTTAACAAGATTCCTAAAAGATACATTTTAACTGAAACAAGATAAGAGAACCCCATGAAGAGAAAGTGGAAAAAAAGAAGCAAGAAGAAACAGCTTTGGATTATTTGGATTACTTGGTGATTTTTGGATTTTTGGCTATTGGATCTAAAGGACTAAAATTAATCGGTTGGTTGTTTAAAAGTTTTCAAAATGGTATCACTCTTGGAAGAATTGAGAATGGAACTTAAAAAACAGAAAGAAAATGCACAAGAAGGAAGAGGTTCTTTTGGCTTCATATTTCAATTTTTAGAAATGGAGATCCTGAACTATGAGAAACAACAAGAAATGACTGTAGAACAAGAAGGGCGGGACAAAGAAGAAGCCATCTTCAATGACCAAGTATTTCAATGTGGGGAAAAGAAAGGAAAAAGAGTGAAAAATTTAAGATCTGAAAAAACAATCCAAAAGAAGAATAGTTTGAAAAGTAATTACAACATTGGGAAGAAACAAGAGAGGATTACAGAAGAGATAATCAGAATTAGAGAGAGAAGGGGTCAAAAAGGGAAGGGAGAAGAAGAGGAGGAAGAGGGAAAGGAAAAAAAATTATAAAGGACAGAAACAGGACACAGAGAAACAGGGAAAACGTACAAGAATTAAGCCTATTTAGAAGACACAGAGATAATGGGTGAAAACTTAATTGAAAGGGGGATTCTGCAAGGGTACATAAGATAGTATTGTTATTTTAGAAATAGAAATGAACTTTGAAAATATGAAACAGGTGTGATTAAAATGATAGATAAAATAGTCATTGTAATGGAATGGAATGTTTAATAAATAAATGAAATAAAGTGAGAGAATGAAATTAGGAAAGGAGGGGAACATTTTAATTACTATAATTGTGTTATAAAAATTTAAGTGAAGAGGAATATGAAAGAAACATGAAAAATTATGGAAATATTATAAGTGTTCCTAGAAGTATGATACCCTATTGAAAAGAAATGTTAAAGATGTCAAAGATTATAACTAACATTAATGATAGAGCTGAATTGGAATAGAATAAGTATTTTATTTATTATTGTTATATATATATATTCTCTTTAAGAACTTAGTGCATATTTTAAGAATGTACCAAGCAGAATTCAACTGGAAGTTATGTGTTATATTGAATGTTATAATTGTAAAGGCATAAATTGAAGTTTAAATAAGAGTTGAATGGATAAAAATTAAAAGATACAAAGGTGTCATACTCCAATTAGTAACTACAGGGAAAAATTTTGTTTAATGAGAAAAGAAAATATGAAATTGAAACAGGACAGACAAAAGTATAAATATAATGACTAGAAAGGTATTGAAACTTAGAAATATATATATGTATGTATGTATGTATATGTATGTGTGTGTGTGTGTGTGTATGTATGTATGTATATATATATATATATATATTTTTTTCTGAGGTTCTCGCGGGTATTTGTATGTGGATCTTTGGTTATTCGGGTTTTCCCCCGCGTAAGATTCAAAGCATCTAGGCAACGTTTCGATGAAGTCTCATTCATCATCTTCAGGCTTGCTTCTTCGGCTCTGTGCTTCTCTGAGAAGCCTGATGATGGCAGATGAGATTCTGCTGAAACGTTGCTACAACTTTAAAAGAACTACAATGACGTGGGAAAATACCCGAACCAAGCCGAACACTATATATATATATATATATATATATATATATATATATATATATATATATATATATATATATATATATATATATATATATATATATATACACACACACACACACACACATACACGTGTGTGTGTGAATTTAGAAAGGAATGTTAAAATAGTAATAAGATATGGAATAGAACACAAAGATGAATATGAAATTGAATTTGTGTCTGTATGGAGAAGTGATAACTCGGGACCATGCTATTCTCAAAAAAAGAAATTTTACTTGTATTATGTTTTGTGAAAACCCAAATAAAATTTATATATATATAAAAAAGAACTTCTGTCAAATTTTGTCAATGTAGTCTTGCAAGAAACTATAATTAGGTCATCTGATCAGGGTTTCTGTCTGGGAAGGGCGACAGGGAGTACTTTCATCAAAATATTATTCCATATGTTTAAAATTCTGGATAAGTAAGAACATATCTATTATACTCGGTAGCCACAGTTTGTCCTTTTCAATTATTTATTTAAACCTATTTTTGTTTGCCTAATGTCTGAAGAGAGTACAAGGACTGTTTTCATTCTATTTGGCAGATACTCCGTTGCTGAATCGCCGCCCATTCTGCTGTGATAGCCTTACCTGAATAGAACTGAACTGTAATTTATGCACTTAACCCACTTCCCTGGATTAATAGCCTGAATCATGGTCCAACCATATAAATAGGTTGATGCAACATACTAAACTGAAATGTAGTTGGCTAGTTTGTGACTTTGTGAAAAAAGAGTCATAGGATCACCCTAATGTGAAAATTCTTTCTTCCTGAAGAAGTACAATATTATGAATATATTAACTTGCACGTGGCATATGTTCATCAAATTCATGTGAGTCTTTGAACTTGAAAAAAGAGTTAGGGAAATGGTGTATTATGGTATATAAATCCATCCACAGGTGTATCTAGTATGTACCTGTGTCCCACAATTTATATTTATTTATCACTACTCAACAGGCAAGAATTTTTTTTATGGATGTATGTATTTCCTCCAAGGAAATCATACAGAGTACAAAGTTTTAGAAAAGTCAAGGGAAAAAAGAAGACTTATCTCTTTAACATTCTAAAGCACTTCAAAAGAGTAATTAAAAAAAAGAATATTTATGGACAAAGGATTCCCATTTGTTTCAGAGAGTTTCTTCAACATATATTAACAAGACAAGTGAACTTTAATGTATGGAATTCAAATGGTATATGTTTGAACAGACTTACACTTATATTATCCACTAATTTGTCTAAACCTATAGTTTATCGATGGAGGTAAGTATGGGCTTTTCTAAGCAGAAAAAACATGAGAGGTGAGAGTTTAGATTGCTTAGACTAGTCACTAGAGTTATTTGTTTTGTTCTATGTCACTGTCATGTGCAGAGGTGGAATACAAACATCAAGGCTGCAAATCATCTTGCAGTCAATTACCAAAGATTAGATTGTGCTATGCTATGCCAGATTGTCACAGGCAAGTCTCTTTTTGTACCCCTACAGTGAAATTAAGAATCTCAAAAGGAAAGAAGGAAAAGAAACATTCCCTAGCTTATCCTATACATACATACCCCGCCCCACAATTTAATTCAGAAGTTACAAGCAGCACTATAGATTGCAGTTGCAGAATAATTTCTGGGGGAAATGAGGGTAAATTGAAGGATACATTGGTTTCTAATCATACAGGATCCCTAATTATAATAAAATACAAATTGGAGACTACTTGCTAATATTGCCATACAAAGATCCCCCTATGTTCCTGGTCATTAGTGAATAAAGTGTTTGTGATCTTTCTCTTCAGTATAAGTGGTACTTTCCTTAACAATAATGTTGTACTTTGAAAAGAATAGTTTCTAAAAATTAAGAGGAGAAAGTTTGTGTTTTCATATGTGAATAATAAAATGAAACATACTTGAGAATTCAGACTGCGCACATGGGAAATACAAGGAAAGAACATGTCCAAGAGAAGAGTAGCACAATGGAAAGAAAATCACAATAATAGGTGCTAATTTCATTTAGTGTCATGTGGATGATGGTGCATACATTCATTATCCGAACAACAACAAAAAAATACTTGTCCTTTTTCTCCAATGGTAAATGTTCTCGGTATTAGCTCTACCTCCAATGGAATTTATCTCCCTTGTTCAATGCTTCACTTGCTCAGAAATAAATTTCAGTAACTTCTTTTTCACTATTGTGAATATCAAATCATTTTCAGCCTTATTAAGTGCAGTATTGCCCAGTTTTATAAGCAAGCCCTTCTATGATATGACACTGTTCTCTAGTTCTTCAGAGCTGCCTATTCAATCCCAGTTTTCTTGATTTTTCTTCTCATTGGCTGAATTCAGACATGCCATGTTAGCAGGTATGTAAGGAGCCATCTTATTGGCCATATCTGTTTCAGCTTGTCCAATCCACTCCCTCATCTGTTCTAAGTTTGGCAAAGTTTCTGATTTCAAAATTTTCATTGCCAATGATTTCATTACTGTCCTTTTCATCTCTCATCTTCAGGTTTTTCGCACCGACTTGATAACAGCAATGAAGATCCCAGATTCTTTCCAGCTGAGCCCGGATGAGTACTATATTCTTGCTGATCCCTGGAGGCAAGAGTGGGAAAAAGGTGTTCAGGTGCCAGCAAATACAGAAACAATCCCAGAACCAGTGGTAAGGTAAGTGAAACTGGTGCCTTTTTCTCCTTCCTGAGATATATGTTTATGCTTGGGTTTGTCTTGGGTTTGTCTCTGTGGCACTGTATTGATTTCATCGGCAATTTAATGCAAAACATGTTTCTCAATGGATTCTGGATCTAAAATGAATAAGTGAAACAATACGTAAAGTTCTATCTGTATATTTGTATATTTGATTAGTACAGAACAGGCCAAGAGAAAGTTAAAATGTCTGTCCAACTGGACACATGCATATATCTACTAATTTGTGATGAGGCTGCAAAAAAAATTTATTTTGTAATCTCTACTGCATCCTCAAATGGACATCCAGCAGAGCTCTTCAGAATAATTAAGGTTATTTGCCCTTGATAATCCCAAAAGCCTGCTATGACCAATTTGCAAGACATTGGGAAGATAAAATCATGTTCATGTCATCTCGTATTCTACTTTTGACATAGTATCTAGTGCATCATTTGGTCCAATTATGTCTCAGTGCTCTCAGTTTTGAAGGCCTGGGGATATGGACATGATGCTTGTAGCTGATCAGTCTGCATCTTTTGACCCCTTCCTCTCTTGGCTGTTAGAGTTAGCTGAGTTAATATATCTGTAAAGCACATTTTTGAGTGTAGTTTATGTTGCCAGCTCTTAAAGAAGCGGTAGTTACCCCCTTCTGGGGGACAAAACATGAATGTAAAGTCTTATTATTTTCATCAAAGTACCTCCTTTGGGAGCAAGGGGCTGGAGAGGAATAATACTATTCATCTGTGTAGTATTCTAATTTTGTTGAAAAAAACCCAATTACGTTGAATTTTAACCTGGATTCAGACAATTTTAAGACTGAATTAGCCTTTAATGACCTATGAAAAAGAGATGACAGTGTGATTTTGTTGATGCTGCAGCTTTTTTGTACTATTAACCATTGGTAGCCTTCTGAATCAGCTCCATGAGATGGTTTTGGAAACATGCCAACTTGCAGAGACAGTATTAGAAAATAACATTGAATGACATTGAACCCTAACCTTAGAATCATGGCAGCTGAACAAGGCACAATCGTATCGCAAATCATTTTTAACTGTCTATATGAAACCAGGGGATGCAGTTATCAGAGAACCGTTTGATCAGTAGTGACATTAGCAGGTATTGTCTTTTCCTAAAGAATTCCTATTTGTGGCCATTGCTGTCATACCATTGGTTAACTGCATATTTGGATTATTCTAAAACTTCAGTGAACACAGAATGTGGAGGTCAGGTTGTTATATTGGGCACCTAGCTGGGCAATACGACCCCATCATATTATGGTGTATCAATCTGTATCAATCATAAAGGTCTGGATGACTTTGGTCTATGAGTCTGACTTTTTTGCTTCTAAACTGCATAAATACTGAGATTGCCCAAAGAGATCATATTGCAAGTTTCACGAAGTATAGATTGTCACCTTACTCAGTCAGACCTTTCTGGGGGAGAATGCCTGCTGTGTGGAATGCTCTTCTCCACTAGCTTTCGGTGGTCTTATTGTTGCATTGTTTAGGTACCAAAGACTGATCTTTATACCTATCGTATTTTTTGCTCCATAAGACGCACCTGACCATAAGCCACACCTAGGTTTCGAGGAGGAAAAGACAAAAAAAAATGAATATGGAGCACCGTCTCAGTGTGAACATGGAGCAGCAGTGTAGTGAGGGCAGGAGGCGGAGCCTGAGAGGACCACAAATAAGTGTCCTCTCATGTGCCAGCTCTACCTATTGACTCCTGCACTGCGGAAAAGGCACAGAAGAGGCGGGGCTGCTATCCACCATATTTACTCCATAAGACACACAGACATTTCCACCCACTTTGGGGGGAGGGGGGTCAAAGTGTATCTTATGGAGTGAAAAATACAGTAGGTCTCTCACATAGGTAGGTCTCTCACAAATACTTTTTTCATATCTATTCTTCGATTGTTTAACTTGGCTTGTTTATTTAATGTTAAACCACTTACAGTTATTTTATGAACAGTAGTATGTAAGTGTTTTAATCAGTAATAAAAACAAAGTGGCGTTTTTTGCACATTACTTGATCAAACTATTTCCTACATATTATCTTTTCTTTCAAAGTCCATTGAGAATAATTTTTTTTCCTAGTTTGAACCTGGTTAAGCAACACTTTGTTCTACTATGGTTGGAAATTTGGGACCTTGGTCATTTGTGATGGTCTCTCTGCCCAACAGTGTATATTATTTATCGTTAATAAAAAGAGCATTTTAATAGTGTAAATATTCAATTGCTGTTTCCTCCATGTATACAGTATACAGAAAAGGAAGGTGTGGGAAGGTGTACACTGACTTAACAGTATCTCTGTCTCTACTCCTTTTCTTCTTTTCTTTTTTGTAAAAGTTAGCTGTGATAAAATGTATAAAAGATTTGGGGAGCCTTTTTTACTTCAAAAATGTTAAGTGTCACAATGAAGACTGATTAGATAGCATTCTTACTCTGCAGAAATAATGCTTTGACAGGAAACAGAATTTTAAACATGTTTAAGGTATTTTTCAGATTTTATCCAGGAAATCTCTCCCTCCCCACAGGATTCAGTAAAGTCAATAATTGCCTGAAGCACTCCTTGCTTAGCAATGACAGCAGCAACAGTTGTTGGTGAAGGAAAGTTATGAAATAAACTTTTGTGCTTTTATCTCCTTCCATTAGTATGGGGGCAAGGAAGGCAATAACCTTCAAGAACTAAAAAAAAATTAATGAGAAATTGGAAAGGAAACGAGGCAAATTACATTTTAAACTTATTCAGTATTGTAACATGTTGGTAGAATGTTTGTCTTTACCAACTTTGATACATGCGTATTTGCAGTCCTGAATGTTCTGTAAAGCTGAAGGTTGAATCCCGTGCTGGGTCAAGATGAAAAGTGATATCTTGGCATTGCTTGGGCCGGAGGTTCCTATTTAAAGCCAGGCTAAACAGATTCACATTTTTTGCAAATGTACTTCGCAGGCATATGCAGTTGTTTAACATGGTCAGCGCTTTCTCCCTGGTGGAAGGCTATTGAATATTCTGGCCTCATTCCAGTATAGCAGTAGACACTTGAGATTCCTCTGGAATTAAGGAATTCAAGACTCCCTTGGATTAAGCATAGCCCTCAGACATAGTCCCCAGTAGGCAATAGGATTGTCCTGGCTTGCCCTCAGATGGGGTGGATTTCACTTCCTATAATATCTAGCCAACATAATATCCAGTCATTGGTTTTGCTGGCTCATGATTATGAAAGTTGAAGATTTCCCACATTTGGTGCAGAACATCTTGGGAAAGGCTGCATCATTTAGACACAGATTGAAATATTTAATGCATATGTAGTGTTTAGAGAAGAGAAGAAAACTTAAGGTGATGAAGTATACCAGATCTTGTTTTCCAAATCCAGAAATAATTTCATCTATAGAGACTGTTAATATACTATATTACTGCTGCTAAAAAAAAACCTGGGAAGGTGTTTTTTTTTTAATTCTTATCTCATCTGTCTATCAAATCTGTTTTCTGAGTTAATCTTGCATTTGGTAGATGCAGAGGTAGTCAGGTTTTCCTGTGGTAGGTACAGACTAAGATAAGATTTGCAGGAGCTGATTTATTGGATTTCTAGAAATCTGAGCTTCACCAACAAGAACCAGTTACAAAATAGTGATTTGGGAGAAAACAAGACAAGAAAGCGAAATTATAATTGGAAAGGCAGAACCACATATTCACTGCATCCACAAGGAGCAGGTTATCCATTGGGAAAATATATCTATTGAAATATAAAACTGCATCTGTCTTGTTTATAGCAGATTAAGCTAGTTGAGGGGAAGAGAGATAGCAGTTATTGTTAAACAAAGTTGGGTGTCAGAAATGCATGCCTGTCTACTTCAGGCTGTCAAGACATCTGAGTTGCTCAACTCTATGCTATAACCTAAAATTCACGGCATTCCTAGTCCAGGCACCTTTCATTGAGGGACTTGTTTCAAGCTCCCAGATGGATACATTGACCTAAATTTGTTCATCTGTATTTGTTCTTCCCCATCTCTCTCTCACAACTCTTTCATAGCCATTTGCACAGTGGACCACTGTTAAAACCAATAAATACATAAGGAAGCCACAGCTTCCGGTGTTGGTAGAGCAGGTGTCTCCAAAGTACTTAGCATTTCCTGTTTTAAATTTCCTACATTTTTGCATAGGAATTTTTTTTTCATATAAATGTTTCAAGGCAGTTGACCCTCCCCCCCCCCCAAACAAAAAAATTCAGTATAAAAATAAGTATTAAATTTGTAGGAGAAACAATTATCTAGCAACCATGAATTACAATGCAACTTACTACTTTTTCCAGTCTTGAACGTGTTTTTAAAATGAATGACTTACCCACCTTAGTCATTCTGGCACAAATGATTATTTTAAGTGCAGGGCAATTGAGAATCAGAAATGTGGTGTGTAAATAGTGACCTTCTTGGATGTCTTTATGTTAGCAAACAAGAAGGAGGGAAATAAAAAGTAATGTATGCATTGTTCCTTCAGTTTGTACAGAGATGAGAGGAGGAATTTGTTTAAATCAGTCCAGTTGCCTAAACCTGATGATATTCCACATTGGTTGAAGATAAGGGAATTGCAGCTTAAAAAAGAAGATAAAGAAGATTGTTAAAGTGGATGCCCCTTAAAATAATAATAATAGTAATAACAACAACAACAACAACAACCTGCTTTGGGAAAAGCTGCACGAAAAAACCTTTTCTCCACACGAAATGTCAGAAATTAGAGGGAACATAGGTCTTGGGTTAGGAAACACTATTCTTAATTTATAATGAGCAGAATGAACATTGCTGCAAATGTTGGGTTCAAATGTTTTTTCACTTATTTTCAGGTAAAGTTATGGGGGGGAAAGGGAGGTTTTCATTTTCCGTAAGCATAGCTTTGTTACTTCATAGCCCCTAAGCAAATTTGCTTACATTTAACTATAACTTGTTTGAAATGAGCAAAATTCATAATTGTGGTATTGGCTTGTTTTGACAAGCCACTTAAATCAAACAATGTTCTAGCTTTGGACAATACTGTAGCACTAAAATAGGGCTTAAGCAAACTAAAGCGAAAATGTAAGATCTCCTCCTTAATAGTTGCACGGAAAGAAAACAGAATATGTGAGGTTGTTAGGAATGATAGTCACCTAATAGTTGGGTTGGAAATATATAAACCAGGATAGTAATTTAATACTGTATCTTTAAGAGAATGCTGAAATTGTGATTGGCTGAGGTTCCTCCAGTGGCCATAAGATGGAGCCAGAAACCTGGTTTCTTTCTCTTTGCATTTCCTGTTTTGCCGTATTGCCTGATCGTCGTTCTACTTGGATTGTTATGAGTCTTGCAACTGTTAGCAAACTCCGTTTACTGAACCTTTTTTATGATACTTGACTTCATTTTTGGATTATCCCTAGACTGATACTACCTGCTTTAACCGTGTATGATTTGGACTGTTTGTTGGACTTTGTTTACCCGTTTACAGGAAGTAAAATCTACATTTTACCATTCAGTGTATCTGTATGCTGGTTGTGTGTTGTTCCTCACCACTCTCACTACGTTTCCCTGAGTGCATTCATTCTCTTAACGGGGAATACCTCAACAGAGGTCAAGATACAGTGTGTCTTGTTCCCATCAAGCTTTGTTTCATTATGGTCTCCAAATTGACTGTTGGATTTCCCGTATATACACAGCAAGAGACAAACAAAGAAAAATTCTGAGCTATTTTGCTTGATATATTTGGTTCTGTAGATGCTTTTGTAGTTACTGTGGATTTCAAAGGCAGTCATTTGGAATGAGAGGGTTTGGAATAAGGTGGATGAATTCCTGCATTGTCAGGGAAGTTCCATTATAAAGAATCATTCCAAATCCATATCCTCTCTCTGGATCTGTAGCAAATCAAGTCATTGCAATGGAATTGTCAACACTTAGTAACCAGCAGATTCTATATTCCAAATGTATAGATTACCCCTTATAATGCAAGATTAGCAAAGGACTTTGGAAGGAGTCATTATTTAACTTCTAATTAAATTAGAGATTCTCTGCTTTTCTTAACTAAAAAAGCCCTCGATTTAAGTTTTTAGTACTTATTTAACTTCTAATTAAATTAGAGATTCTCTGCTTTTCCTAACTAAAAAAGCCCTCAATTTAAGTTTTTAGTACCACATAGACTACCACCAAAGCAGCTTTTAAGGTGTTCTCGGTAGATTTAACATATCATACTCCTACTATTAAAGGTAAACGATTATAGTTTTTTGGCCAGATTTTGAATACATATCAACTTTATGAACATGAATACGTATCGAAAAGTTCCTGTTGTTTCTCTATGTAGCTCTACATGAATATGCATATTTTCATTACTGCAATAATTTAAAAGCCTGGTGATTCTTAGATATTTAATTCTAGTTGTTCAGCAATTCTTCTCTAGTTCTTGTTCAACGTAACTTGTAACCCACAGTGCTAAGCAGAATCCCATGAGAAGTGCTGACTTACATACATCAGGCTAATTGTTAATATGTTAGCTGCTCTCCCTGTGCCCAGACAAGTAACCGTCCATTCAACAAGAAGTGCAGCTACCACAACTGCGTCGGCGACGCAGGCCTCATTGGAGGACATCTGCAGGGCAGCGACATGGTCCTTCCCATCTCTCTTCGTAAAGCACTACAAACTAGACATGTTTGACTCCGCAGAGGCGGCCTTTGGCAGAAGGCTGCTCCAACAAGTACATACAGATGGGAGATCACAGGACCAGACCACTTCCCGCCCATAGGGATAGCCTGCTTTGGTATGTCCCATATGTGTGGATTCTCCAATAGGCATGCTGGAGAAGAGGCATTGGCTTACCTGAACGCAGTTTCTCAGCATGCCTTTGGAGAATCCCCTCCCATCCTGGTGACCATCTGGTCCAGTGTCCAGGTGGGAGGCCAAGCCAATACCACAATGAAGATCATCAGCGCCTTCAGCGTGACTGGGACTTCCTGGCCCTGACAGGAAGAGGTGCGACAAAGATTGATGACTCATTCTGGGCAGAAAGGCAGAATCAACCCTTATGTGTGGATTCTCCAAAGGCATGCTGAGAAACTGTGTTCAGGTAAGCCAACGCCTCTTCTATTCAATTTGAGCACTCAAGGAAACACTTATTCAATGATATACAAAATAAAAAATGCAACTTCAAGCATGATAAATAAAACCAATAAAAAGCCTAGTGAAAGAGCTTATATATGTTCCCTTAGCTCTGAAAATTGGAGCACATATGCTCTGTTCCTAATAAGGATTGGTTTGTTTGGGGAATGAGAATTAGATTTTAATGAAGAGAAGGGGTGTTATCTGAAGAGACCCTGTTTCAGGTAAGATAGCAGAGGCATAAATATTTTTAAAAAAACTTCCAACACTAAAACTCTTGGGATAAATGTCTGCTTAAGGCGGCCTCTCTTTTGTTTGAGAGGTACCCAGTACACCAACATAGTTTCTTATTCCATACATTTCTGATGGGTAGAGTAACTACTGTAAGTAGGAAGAAAGATGCCATGCTTACTGTTATTAGTCTGTTACTTAAGAAGCACCTCTAAGGGAGACACTAACTCCTCCCCATTCTTCTAACTTGGTCTTTTTAATAGAAGCCAGGTCAAAAAACTTTCCCACAATTGTGTTAGAAAAGAAATGAAACATCCTCTTTCTCCTTAAACTAGAAGGTTTAGTAAGGTGGAGACTGCAGGCAAGCCACATAATTTACTGAAGTTAGTAGATGTATCAGAAGGGGAAACTAGATTTTTCCATTTTAATTTCTCAGTGATGTTAGCAACAGTCGTTAAATTCTACTGTAGATAGAATTTATAAAGTGTGTTTACTTTCCAAAATATTGCTGGTCTGAAATAGTTCTACAACTCATCAACAATAACAAAATTTCATTCACTCAAATAAACCTAAATGTCACTTAAGAGAGCCAGCTTGTAGAAACCAGAAGACCATAATTTCTTCTTAAAAACTTCCAGTGTTGGGGCATCCACAACTTTTGGAGGAAGTCGTTTCACTGATTAATTGTTCTAATTGTCAGGAAAGGTCTAGATTGGTTCTCTCTTTCAGTTAGTTTAGTTTGCTTCTTGCCCTGCCTTCAAGTACTTTAGAAAATAAGTTGACACACACATACTCTTTCTTTGTGGCAGCCTCTTATATGGGGACACTGCTATCATGTCACCCCACTTCTTCTTTTCATAGCCGATTCCAGCAACCGTTCTTCATATGTTTTAGCCTCCAGTTCCCTAATAATTTTTGTTGCTTTTCTCTGCACTCTTTCTAGAGTCTAAACATCTTTTTGTATTGGTACAAAATCTTGATTCTAACCCTCTGTTCATGCAGCCTAGGAGTGTGTTGCCTTTTTTAGCAGCTGCAACACATTGCTGGCTCATATTTAAGTGATAGTCCATTAGGATTCCGAGATCTCCTTCACAGTTACTACTAATAAGCCAGGTACCACCTATTCTATACCTATGTATTTGGTTTTTCTTGCCTAAATGTAGAACCTTTTCTCACTATTGAATTTCATTTTATTAGATAGGGCCCAGTATTCAAGTCTGTCAAGATCCTTCTGGAGTGTTGGCTATTCCTGACAGCTTGGTGGTGTCTGCAAATTTGATGAGTTTTCCCTTTGTCCCCTCCTTTATATAATTGATGATGATATTGAAGAGTACTGGGCCCAAGTTAGGGCCTTGGAGTACCCCACACATACTTCCCTCCATGTAGATGCAGTTCCATTAAGGATTACATGTTGAGTGCAGTTAGTCAGCCAGTTATAAATCCATCCAATGGTGTGATGCTGTCTAACCCTCATTTTTCTATCTTATCAAGAGTATGTTATGGTCTACTTTATCAAATGCCTTGCTGAAATCCAAGTAAATTATACCCACATAATTTCGCTGGTCCACTAATTTTGTCACATTGTCAAAGAATACAATAAGATTTGTCTGACATGATCTGTTTTTGATAAAACCCATGTTGGCTTTTGCTTATGATTTTGTTTGCTTCTAGGTGTTCACAGGTTTGTTGCTTGATTATCTTTTCCAGAATCTTCTCAGGTATTAATGTCAGACTGATAAGTCTGCAGTTTCCTAGATCCAGTTTTTTTCCCCATTTTTTGAAGGTGGGAACCATATCAACTGTTTTTCAGACATCTGGCTCCCTGATGCTGCAAGATTTTTGAAGAATATAGTTCAGTGGTTCTGAGATCACGTCTGTCAATTCCTTCAGAACCTGGGCATCATCCTGAACTCACAATTTCTGCATGAAGAGCAGGTGGCAGTTAACAGCTAGGAGAACCTTGCACCTATTCCTGCAGCAGGAAGACTAGAAAATGTCATCTTGTAGGACCAGGAAAAGGTCCTTTTCTGTTGCTAGACCCTCCCTTTGGAACTTCATTCCCCCTGAGGTCAGGCCAACTCCGACCTTGATTACTTCCAGGAGGGCCTGAAGACCTGGCTTTGTCATCTGACCAGGGGATCAGAGCATGGTGTGGAGCTCATCAAATGGCTATGCAGTTCTTGAATGGCTTTGCTCTCCTGCTGATTCTATTGCATTGTTTTTTACTATTTGTATATGTTCAATGTTTTATGTTTATTTTTCAATTGTAAACTGCCCAAAGTCATGAATGCGAGATGAGCAGCTATATAAATTGAACCAATATTTAAATAAGATAAACATTTGGAAGTGGAATAGGCAGGTGCCTCCCATATTCACTGGAACATAAGAAGAGGGAGAAGATACAGCACTATCAGATTTGCAAGATTCTGTTATTATACGCATCCTCAATAAAAGTAGTTTTAGCTTTTCTGTGGAGCTGAGTTTTCAGTCTGATCTACATATTGGGGCTGACACTATTAGAAGCAACATATAAAAGTACCCTTACAAGACTACCTGGTGTTATTATTTTCGGAGCAAATCATCCCTTCAGGCAATCAAACAACAGTGACTTTGAAATCATGAACAACCTAATAACATTGCAATCCCAAGAGTTGTGGTTTTCTCTGCTTCTATTCTTTTGCTTCTGATAAGCAAATACCCATATGGGATATGAGTAGTTTATTGCTGCTACCTCTTGAACGACTTCTGTGCCAGAGGTTTTATCTAAGAGGTTCAAGAGGATCAGTTATTAATTCTTTCTCAGTTGGCTGAGATGAGATGCACCTGGGTTCCTCACACTAGCTTTCCAGATATGTCTGGGCAGCGATCAGTCCCTCATACAGAAAATGACAGGCCTTGGCGTAGGCTGAGATGTTAACATTTTCCTTGCTGCCATTGTGGCTGCTGCTGTGGTGCTACTGTCTTCTGTTTTTTTTCATGCAGGTCTCCTTCTGCTACCGCGGTTGGGACACTTGGCATGGGCTCTTCTCATAGAAGCAGCAACAATGGATGTTGCTCTATTTCTTTCTCTGAACATCTATTAAGGCTTCAACTGCTTCAACTGATACTTGGCTTCTCAGGTCCCAGTTGCCTTGGTCTCTGGCAGCCCAGGCATGTAGCTGTAAAAGGGACAAAGACAATTGCTTGCTGCTGCTGCGGCTGCCACAGTTTTCTTCTCCCTCCTGATTCCCCTTTATTATGATTCTTCTGTAATAAACTTTATGATCTGCATAATCTTAAGAATTATATAGAACAAGAAACTTTTACGTTCTTGCTCTTTAACTCATGGTTCTACCTTAGCTGAGCTGTATGTACGTAGTTGTTTTGATGAGGTATACATATGGATATCTATCCTGTGCCTTGCATTTCATATATGTAGTTTATTACTGTTTATACTCAGGTGTATGTTGACAGAACAATATGTATATTGATTGGCAACATATTTGCAGTTGCTTTCTGCCTTGCATCATTGTGCATTAATAATAATTGTATGCAGCAATAATTTCCTAATCACATAGTTCCCGCATGTCAATTTTCTCTTGATTAAAAAGGATATTTCTCAGGGCAGGAAGATTCATTCATATATATATATGTATATGTATGTGTGTGTGTGTGTGTGTGTGTGTGTGTGTGTGTGTGTGTGTGTATATATATATATATGGTGTTCGGCTTGGTTGGGTATTTTCCCATCATTGTAGTTGTTCTTTAAATACGTTTCAGCAGAATCTCATCTGCCATCATCAGGTTCTGTATTGTGTCCGTCTGTGAGTGTGATTGGTGTCTCTAATATCTTCTGTCTGTTTTTGGCTCTTTTTGTGTGTTGCTTTAATGTGTGTGCAGCTTGTGAAATGCTATCATTAGTTAGAAGTGGTATATATATATATATATATATATATATATATATATATATATATATATATATATATATATATATATATAGATATAGATAGATATATATATATAGATATATATATATAGATATATATATATAGATATATCAATAGATATCTAACAGCAAAACTACAAAGCCATTATGATAGTATTATAGTCATTACTGTGTATGAAACACAAGCTCCATAACAACTGTTATTCAGGGGGTTTTCCCCCCCTCTTTTTCCCTCCTGCAGAACATAAAAGGTCTAGCAGTGATTCTCTTTTGGATGGGAGGTAAAGTTTCCATCTGTTCTTTGGTAATTATGTGATCTGGTATCAAGTTGCTTATTTTGATCATGTGAGAATTAACTTTCACACCACAGTCCAAAAACTTGCTCCTGTTTTTATTGGATTAGTACCAGATTTGTAATTGTTTCTTCATGTATTTTCTATTCCCTACACATAATTCAAAGAAACTAGTAAAACACAAAAACAATTTTAAATGTCTACAACCTTTGGATAAAAATGCTGAAGAATTACCTTAGCTTCTCTATCCTGAAGGACATTTAGTCAACATTTTTGCTATTTTGTTAGAAATAGTAAAAGTAATATTTAATCAGCCCTTTAACCCTAACCCTAGAGGATTAGTCATTGGAACAGAAGACTTTAATAAAGTGGGATCTTTCTGGGGATTCAATTCTTTCCTCTCTAACCATATCTCTAATAGTCCTACGTACCAGCCAATATTTCAGTATAAATTTGCCATCACTCATAAATAAACACCATTAAATTGTAGGTACATAATATGTGACAAGGACCCTAAATTCATAATATGTGATAAGTGCTCAAAATTCCAAAATATTTTAATATATGGCAATAAGAAGTTATTGTATTTCCCCCAAAATAATTCCCCAGTTAATTGAGGTGGCATAATAGTAGTAGGAGCATCCATTGAAGGCTGCTGGCAGAATTATCTTTCCACTGGCTTTCATGAGCTAATTTATTTATGGATACTAGATTAGAAGTCTTTAGATGACAGTATAGGTAGAGAGAAGATGACTGACTAAAAGTCTCTGTTATAATACAATTAAGGATTTATATAAAGGTCCTACGACATGTCTTTCTTTCTCAATGAAGATTGGAGGATAAAAAGAAAAATATCTATGTTTTGGCTGACTTAACATCCAGAATATGGTAATGTTTCAGGACTTCTTTAAACCATTCATCATCTTCATTGTTTTCTTGTTATCCTTAGTTTATTCCTTTCATCCATCTTTAGTTATTTCATATTTAGTAAGACCAGATGTTTCATTCATTCATTCATTTATTCATTCATTCATTCAATTCACATGGCTGCCTATCTCAAAATATGTCTTGGGAGCCTAACAGAAAATTAAAAACAAGATTAAAAATGTACATTATGTAAAACATTAAATAGCAAATATTGAACCAAAATGTATATGCCATTTACTAGAAAAACTAGGCAGCTTATAATGATCCATTAAAAACATTCATAAATTCCATAAATATTTAAATCATTACAATCTTTTTTTTTTAAACTGCCGCTTCCATTAACATTCAAATTCCCCCAAACTCATGCAGAACAGGATGCTTTTCACATGACTTCTGAGGAATAAAAGGATGGAGGCTAACTCTCTTGGAAGGTAAACTCTTCCTAAGCAATTACTTAGAGCAATTACTAGTTCTGATTCCCTGACGTGGATCTTGGTAATCTTATTTTTACTCATTTGATTTCTTTTTCTCAGGTTGCTGCTTTAATTTTAATTGTATTTTCTAAGCTATCTAGAAATCAGTTTAGTGTAGTGGCTGCGGCTTCAGAATAGAAACCAGGATACTGTGAGTATTAGTCACACTTTAGATGTGACTAATAAAGTAAGCTAGGTGACCCTGGCCCAGGTCACTCTCTCTTGGTCCTAGGAAGGAGGCAATGGCAAGTTAGTTTTGAAATCTTGCCAAGAAAACTGCAGCAACGTATCCAGGTAGTTGCTAAGAGTCAAAACTAGCTCAAAGGCGCACAAATAACACAGAGAGAGAGACAGAGAGAGACTATATCTGAGATATAGTAAAGCAAGAATTATTGACTTCAATTCCTCGTGGTCCAGAAATGAGCACAACAAGCCAAAGTTAACCAAGACCTCTCTTAGCAATGTTTTCCATCTGTTGTTCCAATAGGAGGCATGAGTTCAACACCTCATGATTTCTGGAGACACACAACTCTGTTAAGAACTATAGACTGAATTTCAGTGAAATCATGTGCTTTTTGTACCAATAGTAATTCCAATTTGCTGGGATGTAGCAGATCTATTTTGCAATCGGTCATCAGTTCCTTATATCCCAAGTATTGGGTAAGATATACCCCAAGTATTGGGTAACCACAGTACAGCATTGTATGGTTTAGGATCAAGAAGTAATCCTGGGTCTCATTGGCATTATTAATAATGATGGATCTCAAACTGACGGATGATGTCTCTGTGGTTTCACGTACCAATAAATGTTAAATGGAAGGAGGGGAGGAGCCCCGAGACACCCATATTCAAGTATCTAATTGCTCAGCCTCTCCTTCCACAATAATGCTGATTTGGGATTGCCCAGCTCTCAAACACAATTCCAAAGGATACCACTGAACCTCAGAGATTGAAGTGGATGAGAAGAGGTTTACCACTTCCCTTAAACCATGCAATGGGTCCTCCACAGGAATGACTAATACAGTTTCAGTCGTGTGCTCAGGCCCACAAATGCATTTTATCAAATACCTTCTCTGGTTGGAGGCTAACCACCTTCTCAATAATTTTACTAAAAAATGGCAGGGTGGAGACAAGCCCATATTTATTTAACCCAGGTGAGTCCAGGAATAGCTTTTGTTCTGAAGCATAAAGGGCATTTAGGCCATTCATAGTTTCTTGGCAAATAAACTTATATGCTAGATGCTTGCTAAAATGTACTGCTGCATTCATAATTTACATTATCTGCACAAATATCATATCGGAGATGTAAACCTTCCAAAATACAGATGAAATAGCCATCCACCAATAAAAACTGAATTCATATAATGGATCTGTGATATTCTGGAACCTCGAGGCTAATTCAGTCATTCATAATCCTATTTATGTGATGTGGGCTAATGAAATATGTGACCAGTGCTGTCCACAAAATGTTACAGCAATCAGATATAATTATTCCAGTTGCAGCAACTGAAAATATGTTGCCTCAAGATGTATATCATCACTGGGAACCTTCATTAGTCTTTGAAGATATCCTGGACCATAATTTCAATCCTCCACACAAATATGTCTCCTAAAACAGTTGCACAGTGAAAATTTTGAATATTTACAATGGTCTCTGCTTCTAATTGGATGGTACTCTCACTTTTATGGTATATTATTTCATAGGTTACATCTGCATATTCAATTACCATTTGTGTAAATATGTACTTTAGAAGCTTTAGAGAGCAGATTCAGAAAGCAAGTGTTATATTTTATTCAGAAAAATGATATCAAGAGATAAAGCCTTTGGTCTATTGATTTTGTGGTTGCATATTATTTCCTCCAGGACATTCTCCTTATTCCTCTAAAGCAGGGGTGTCAAACTCGCAGCCCGCGGGGCAGATGTGTCACGTGCTGGCCATCCCCAGCCCCAGTTTAGCAAAAGGGAAAAGTGTTATACATCACATGATGACAACGTTGTGAGTTTGATACCCTTGCTCTAAAGATAGTTAGCTTAAATTTCCAAAAGAGAGCAACATGTTTAAGTAGTGAGAAGGAATGCTACATGTTACTGACGTTCATAGATCACACATGCTTCTCTTGTTTCCCCAGTTAAGCAGTATCTATGGCAGGGATGGACAACTATGGCCTCTTTATGACCTGTGGACTTCAACTACAACCTATGGCTGGCCCAGGAATTCTGGGAGTTGAAGTCCACAGGTTGTAAAAAGGGGCTATAGTTCCCCATATCTTTTTCCTATATATATCTTCTCCCTGTATACTAGTGACTGCATCTCAAATGATCCATCTGCTGATGACACAACAGTGATTGGTCTCATTCAAGACAGCGACGAATCTGCATACAGACAGGAGGTTATACAACTTGCCTCGTGGTGTAACCAGAACAATCTGGAACTGAACACACTCAAAACCTTAGAAATGGTGGTAGACTTTAGAAGAAACCCTCCCATACTACCACCTCTTACAACACTAGATAACACCGTATCAACAGTAGAGACCTTCAAATTTCTAGGTTCTACTATATCACATGACCTGAAATGGACACCTAACATCAAAAACGTCATCAAAAAAGCACAACAAAGAATGTTCTTTCTGCGCCAACTCAGGAAGCTCAAACTGCCCAAGGAGCTGCTGATCCAGTTCTACATAGGAATGATTGAGTCTGTAATCTGCACCTCTATAACTGGTTAGGTTCTGCAACCCAACAGGACAGACACAGACTTCAGAGGATAATTAGGACTGCAGAAAAAACAGTTACTACCAACCTGCCTTCAATCGAGGACCTGTATACTGCACGAGTCAAAAAGAGGGCTGTAAAAATATTTACAGACCGCTCACATCCCGGACATAAACTGTTTCAACTCTTTCCTTCAAAACGACGCTATACAGCATTGCACACCAGAACAACTAGACATAAGAACAGGTTTTTTTCCTGAAAGCCATCACTGCTAAACAAATAATTCCTTCAACCCTGTTCAACTATTACAAAGTCTGCACTACTATTACTGTTAAGTCTTGTCATCACTCCTTATCACCCATCCCCTCCCACTTGTGGCTATGTCTGTAACTTTGTTGCTTGTATACTTACGATTTATATTGACCGTTTCCTAGTATGATTGATTGCTTATTGTACTCTATGACTATCATTAAGTGTCGTACCTCATGATTCTCGACTCCTGATGTATGTATGTATACTGAGAGTATTTACACCAAGACAAATTCCTTGTGTGTCCAATCACACTTGGCCAATAAAGTATTCTATTCTATTCCATGGTATTCTGATAAATCATGTGCTTGCTTCACTTTTATGTACTTGACAAGGCAAGAAGCAAGAAAAAAGCTGGAGAGGGGAGTACACAAATTTAAACTCACTCAGGATCACTCCCTATTTAGGCTTCTTAAATGAACTTACTTATTAAGAGATGTTGTTCTCCCTCAAGCCGCTCGGAGCATCCAGAGTGGGAGGTGCTTCAGACTCCTCTCTCACAGGCTGAGCTTGAATTGAGGAACGCTCCTCCTCTTCCACGTGACTCCATGCAGCGTTCCCCAGTTCTTGCTCAGCCTCGAAGAGACAGGCTGTTCTTAGTGCAGGCTCCTTGGCTGACTCAGGATTTCTTCTTATTTCTTCCTATTTCACCTCAAAAACAGGTTTGATCTTCTCCTTTTAGCCCCTGCGCAAAGGGTAGTGACCTAGGGGAGCATTCCCTTGCCCCTAGGGGCTTAAAGCGGGCAGGATCGCAGTGCCTTCACGCTAACCCCCCCCACCACCACCATCCGATCGTCCTCTCTGCCTCTTTCCACGCCGCCTCCTTAGCGGCTCGTTATTTTGCGCCTATAAGCGCTGCTGGTTTTCCCCCCACCTCGAACGCCGATCGTTCAGGAAGGGCTAAATCCCTCCTGCACGGCCCCTCTCGGCGCGCTGAGCTAGCCGGAGGAGTGCCTTTTTCCGTCCCGAGAGGCCCTGACGCTCGCTCAGCTCGCGGCCGCCATTTTGGGCGCTGCCTCGTGGTCGGGCGCCATTTTGTGTTACCAGAGAAAGCTGCGGTCGACCTAGTCCTCATCCGGACCCTTAGGGTCACGAGCACAGTCCTCTACAACTGCTAATACCTGACCGGTTCAGCACATTGTTGGCCTTCCCGCAGCCTCACTCGGGGCGAAGCACAGCAGTACGCCCCCCTCCAGTTTTTGCCTGGAGGACAACTGCTAGAGGCCTCTCTGCTCCAAATAAAAATAGGCCTCAGGCGTTCATTTGGGTAATTTGGACAATCATTAATCTTGATCAGCTTTCGTTTTCCTTTTTGGTACAGTTATACTAGTTCAACTTATTTAGTTCTGATTAAATAATAATAATAATAATAATAATAATAATAATAATAATAATAATAATAATAATAATAATAAAAAATACAAAAAATATCAAAAAAAATATCCAAAAAACCCAAATACATATATACATATACATATACATATATATATGGTGTTCGGCTTGGTTCGGTATTTTCCCACGTCATTGTAGTTCTTTTAAAGTTGTAGCAACGTTTCAGCAGAATCTCATCTGCCATCATCAGGCTTCTGTATTGTGTCCGTCTGTGAGTCAGACTTTTACAGTAGTTTCAGATTTGAATTTGGGGCAGCCTATTGCTGTGCCAGAATGGTTTTTCTTCATCCTGATTGGTTGGGAGTCTTGGTCTGTGTTTATTGGTCTCGGAGTTTGCTGTGTTCTGCTTGATTGGTGTCTCTAATATCTTCTGTCTGTTTTTGGCTCTTTTGTATCTTGATTGGCTGGCAGCATTGTGTTGCTTTAATGGAGGCCTTTAGTGCAGCTTGGCTTCGGGTAAATGGACGGCTATCATTAGTTGGAAGCTGGGTTTCATCTGGGTGCCTGGTTGGGGTGTGTTTGAGCTGGAGGTATCAGGGGATCTGTTTGTGCCCAGGTGTTTGCCTGGCTTGTGGTGTGGAGATTTTTTGTTTGTGAGTGCAGGCTTCCAAATGATTGACAGCCTGGTGGAATCATCTCTTCTGTTCATGCTTTCTGGTCTTTTTCAATCTCTATGGCTTCTCTGATGATTCTGTGATTAGGGTTTTCTATAGTGGCCAGGGTTTTGGTGCCATTGAAGTTGATGTTATGACCTGTGGCTTCCATGTGTTGGACTAGTGAGGAAGTGTGTTCCAGATTTTTGACTGCATTTTTGTGTTCATCCAGGCGGGTGCTTATTCTTCTATTGGTCTGTCCAATGTATGTGGCCGGGCATGATGCACAGGGGACTTCAGTATATGCCTTGGTTTTCCAGGTCAATTTTATCTTTGGGGTTGCTAAGGATGGCTGCTATTTTTCTGTCTGTTTTGAAGGCAGTCCTGATGTGATGTCTGTGTAGTACCTTACTAATTTTGTCTGTAGTACCTCTTATGTAGGGCAGGACAGCTGTTCCACAGGTCTGTTCATCTTCTGGGTCTCTATTATGTTTCAGTGTGTTTTTGTGGATCAAGCTGGTGATTTTGCTTTTGTGGAAGCCGTTGGCTGTCAGTACTTTAGTCAGGGTGCATAGTTCAGTCTTAATGTGTGTCTTGTCTGCCAGGCGTTTGGTTCTGGTAATTAGTGTTTTAGCCACGGAGTTTATCTGTGCTGGGTGGTGGTGGGATTGGGCGTTGAGGTAGCGGTTGGTGTGGGTTTTCTTCTGGTATATGGTGTGTCCTAGTGTGCCATCTGTTTTTTTGTAGATTAGTACATCTAGGAATGGTAGTTGTTTGTTTGTTTCTGTTTCCATGGTGAACTTGATTTTGGGGTGTGCGCTGTTTAGGTGTGTTAGGAAATTGTTTAGGTTTTCTTGTCCATGGGGCCAAATCACGAATGTGTCATCGATGTATCTTAACCATAGTTTGGGTTTGAGGGTGGCATTGGCCAGGGCTCTGGATTCGAATTCTTCCATGAACAGGTTTGCAATGACAGGTGACAGTGGTGATCCCATGGGAGCTCCTTCTATTTGTTTGTATCTTTGTCCTTTGTATATGAAATATGTGTTGGTTAAGCAGTGTTCTGTTAGTTCCATGAGGTGTTTAGCTGGTTGGTATTTATTTTTGATGATTTCAAGGGTCTCTTTTATCGGGACTTGAGTGAATAGTGAAACCACGTCAAAACTTACAAGCAGATCTTCTTGCTCCACGTGTAGATCTTTGATCATTTCCAAGAAGTGGTATGAGTTTTTTACATGAGAAGCTGCTGTTTCAGCATGGGGCTGTAGCTCTTTTGCTAGGTGTTTAGCTAGGTTTTGTAGTGGTGCTCCTCTGGAGCTGACTATGGGTCTGAGAGGTATGCCTTCTTTGTGTATTTTTGGGAGGCCGTATAGTTTGGGGCATCTGGAAGATTTCTCTCTGGGTATGATCATGTGTTGGATCTCTTTGCTTATGTGGCTGGTTATAATTTTCTTCTTGGTTAATTTTTCCAGATATGTGGTTGGGTCAGTGTTTATGGGTTTGTATGTGGAGTCTTGGAGTAGGTCTGTCAATTTTGTTTCGTAGTCTTTTCTGTCCATTACTACAGTGGCATTCCCTTTGTCTGCTGGGAGGATGATTATGCTGCTATCTCTTTTCAGGGTTTGTAGTGCTTTGATTTCATTTTTCTGTAAGTTGCTTTTTGGTGGTTTGCTTGTGCATAAGATGTTGGTAACTTGGTGTCTTATTTTATCAGCTTCATCTGTATTTAATTTAGTTAGGCTGGATTCTACTGCACATATGATGGATTCTGTGGGGATTTTTTGGGGGTGCTATAGCATAATTGATACATACATATACATACACACACACACACACACACACACACACACACACATACACTTTATTACTCATTTCAATATATATCTTTATTATTGTTATCATAGTACGTATTAAAATTCCAAAAGGTGCGGGCCAGCTCAAAGACCACCCGGGCTTTGTTGTAGGCCAAACCCTAGGTGAGCCAACCGCCTCTAGTGAATTGTATATACTTATTATCTCTTAAGATGGCAGATGACAATTCTTCTAAACGCCCTTCTCTGAAGGCTAAATCGAAGTCTCACCATTTGTGCAGGCAGGCTAAGGAACCTTCCAAGGCCTCCCAGAGGGATGCCTTAAGACGCCATAAGGTGTTGGAGAAGGAATTCGATAGGCGATCCAGGGAGTCACGTTCGGTGCCTCCAGCCCTCCCACCTTCCACTCCCTCCACCTCTAATCAACCCCCCCTCCTCCAGATCTCTCTTCCCGATCCAGGCGCAGCTCACCCCAGGGTCATCCGGCCCTGGGATCAACGACCAGACGGACACCCGAAGCCACTTTTACTCCTACGGCCGCTGGTCTGCGCCAAGAGGAACCTTCTACAGTAGAGGTTCCAGCACAAATGAGAACATGGATGGAACTGGCTATCCGCCAGGGAATTGCGGAGGGTCTACAACAAATGTCCAGACCCGGCTTCTCCCCAAGGGCCCCCGAACACGAGTCTCTCTCCGTCAGATCCCTTCCAAGATCGGATCCTCCTATCGGTCAGGTACTCTCACAGAGGGATAGCCCTCTTCCTGAAAGGGAGCAGGAGGAGGAGGAAGGGAGCTTCGGTCATTTTGGGGAGGAGGAGGAGGAATTCGAATTGGAATCAGCCCATTACAGTGAGCCCCTATCAGAAGCGGAGCCGATGGAGGGGGAGATGTCGGAGGATGAGGGTCTTACCCCCGACCAACCCGCATTCGTGGGCCTGTTTAAGCCGCACCTGTACAAATCCCTTCTGTTTAAGGCAAAAAACATCTCTGGCCTATTCACCCAGTCTCCCTCGCCCCCCCCCTCCCCATTGGAAGGCCCAGAGGATTCCATCTTTAAGCAGCCGGTGGTAGAGGCCGAGGTCATCCCGGCCCCGCCTATTTTTTCCGACCTGGTGGCGAAGCAGCTGGCTTCCACAGGGGCACCCCCCGCCCCATCCAGCCAGGATAAGAGATTCTTCAACCTCAACTCAGACTTTTCTAGTCTTCTAAATACCCCCGAGGTCGATGAGCCCATTGTTGGCCTAGCATCCTCCTCCACTACCAGTGAGGCTTTGGAGGCTCTGAAGCCCGAGGACAAGCGGGCGGAACTGGCATTGCGCTGGGCCCACCAATCCGACGCTTGGGCCATTAGATCGGCCACGGCTGCCTCCTTTTTCACCAGGTCCTCAATCCAGTGGCTTCGTCAATTAAAACAACATGTCCCCACCTCTAACGTAAGAGCACACCAGGATATAGCTAAGCTGGTGGCTGCAGCAGAATTCTCAGCCGACGCCACCTACCAATCGGTGAAGTTTTCCACTAGAGCCATAACTTCACACGTCACAGCCTGCCGCCTGCTCTGGATCAAACATTGGCAGGCGGACGTTAAAAATAAAGTCAAATTGGCCACCACTCCCATTAAGGGAGACAAATTATTCGGCCCAGCTCTGGAACCCCTGCTAGTCGAGGGCCGCAGCAAGAAAAAATTTCTCCCCTCTCTTTTTCGGAGGTCAGAGTCAAGAGTCCCTCAACCCTTTTGGAGAGGTTCCTTCTGACCCTTCTTTCAACCTCCCTTCCCACCTAGGTACCCGAGAACCCCCTCCTTCCGCCCATCCCAACCCCAGGATCGAGCCGACTCGGGCGACAGGAGTAGAAGGGGCGGCAGCTACAAGAGACCCTTCAGGGGATCAGGGGGAAGACCCTTCCGTCATCCCAGATAGACCCCGTTCCTCACCCCCCATTGGCGGACCTCTCAGACATTTCACCAACCAATGGGATTCCTCTACCTCCGATGCCTGGGTTAGAGACACCATCAGGTTCGGTCTCGCCCTTGAGTTCCGCTCCGCCCCCTCTGACTTTTTCAGGACATCCCCCCCCCCCCTCAAGGGAACCCACCAAACGCAAATTGATGGATTCCGCTATTCAACATCTCGACATTCAGGCCATCCAACCCGTCCCACCCACTCAACGAGGACGGGGATTTTACTCCCACCTCTTCGTGGTTCCCAAGCATTCTGGTGGATGGAGAGCGATCTTAGACTTAAAACGTCTTAATCGTCACTTGATCCATCGCAAGTTCAAAATGCACACCTTGCACTCTATCCTCCTGGGTACCAGGCAGGGGGACTGGCTCTCCTCTATAGACCTTTCGGAAGCATACCTACATATCCCAATCCGGCCCTCCCACCACAAATTCCTCAGGTTTTGTTACAACAACCACCACTTCCAATATGTAGCCCTCCCCTTTGGTTTGGCATCAGCCCCAAGGACCTTTACCAAGGTTCTCGCGGCGCTAGCGGCTCACCTCAGGAACCTTCCCGTACGCCTCCACTGTTACCTGGATGATATCCTCATCCTATCCCCCTCCAGACGCCAGGCAGAGAGGGACACCAGGGCTACTCTCTCTGCTCTCCAAGCCCACGGGTTCCTTATAAACTGGCAAAAGAGCCAGCTGGCCCCATCCACTCGAATTTCTCACTTGGGGGCTGTAATTGATTCGATCACAGAAAAGGTCTTTCTCTCCTCAGAGAGGTTCCTCAGTATCCAGAAATCTGTTAAACAGATTAGGCGGTCAAAAAGGGTAACTCTATTAGACCTCTCCAAATTACTAGGTAAAATGGTCTCATGCATTTCCATTGTTCCCTGGGCCCGTTTACACAGCAGATCCCTCCAGTGGTTCCTGCTCCCATTTCAAAGATCCGGCAGAAGCAATTCGAAATCCAAGGTCAAGGTACCTCCAAAGGTCCTCACGTCCCTCCTCTGGTGGACCAACCCCGCCATCAACAAAGGCCATTACTTCAAGGAGCCCCAGAGGCTGATCCTCACTACAGACGGCAGCCTATGCGGATGGGGCGCTCACGTCAACTCGCTCACGGCACAGGGCAGATGGTCGAAGATAGAACAAAGATGCAGCATAAACTGGCTGGAACTTCACGCCGTCCACCTGGCCCTGCGCAGCTTCCTCCCTCAGGTACGCGGACGTCATGTCCTCATTCTCATGGACAACGTCACGGCCAAAGCACACATCAACAGGCAAGGGGGCACCCAGTCTATTCAGTTGATGAGAGAGGCCGAGCGCCTCTGTCGTTGGGCAGAGTCCAATCTCCTCTCGCTAAAAGCAGAGCACATCTCAGGAGTTTCCAACATCCAGGCGGACTGGCTGAGCAGGGCCATGGTGGACCAGTCAGAATGGCGCCTCCACCCCTGTTCAAGGAGGCGTCCAGGATCTTCGGCCTACCAGTAGTGGACCTTTTTGCATCCCCGACCAACGGCCAACTTCCAAGATTTGTCTCGAGATACCCGTCCCACGGGTCGGAGAGCCACAATGCACTACGCTGCCCCTGGCCTCCAGGGCTCCTATACGCCTTCCCCTCACTAGCCCTAGTCCCCAGAGTGATCCAGAAACTAATCCACGAGAAGGCCAAACTGCTGCTGGTGGCCCCTTATTGGCCCAGGCACCCGTGGTTTGCGGACCTCCGCAATCTATCTGTAGCGCCCCCCTGGAGAATCCCCCCGGACAGGATCTTCCTCTCCCAGGGGCCCCTTCTACATCCGGATCCCCAATGGCTCCAGTTAGCCGTCTGGAGGTTGAGCGGAACCGCCTGAGGAAAGAGAAATTCTCTAGTCAAGTATTTGACACCATTCTAACCGCCAGGCGGCCCTCAACCACGCGGATCTATGAAATCGCAGCTTTATCAGTCAGAAAGGACCTCTGCGTTTTTCACGCCGACCGGGTGATCCTTCGACCCGACCCTACCTTCCTGCCCAAGATCAACTCCACTTTCCACAGGGCGCAGGAACTAGTTCTCCCTAACTTTTGCCCAAGACCCTCACAAGACAGGGAAATTCTTTGGCACACCCTGGATGTGAGACGGGCCCTGCGTATCTACATTAAGCGCACTCAACCCTTTAGGAGGTCGGAATCCCTATTCCTTTCCTTTCGGCCCAAGACATTGGGTCACAAAGTATCCCCTTCAACTATCGGTCGCTGGATCAGGGCAACTATCTCCAGATGCTACCTGTCACAAGCCCTGCCTGCACCCAGTGGAATAACAGCACATTCCACCAGGAGTGCGGCTACTTCGGCAGCCTGGGCCACCCAGGCTCCAATCACTGACATATTCCGGGCCGCCACCTGGGCTTCCCCGTCTCCCTTCATTAGGCACTACAAGATAGACGTATATGCCTCAGCTGAGGCCTCGTTTGGCAGAAGAGTCCTACAAAGGGTCATCAAAGACCCGGAGGGGATTCCGAGCCAGACGGAGTCCCTCCCGTAGGACCGCCAAGCTTTGGTATGTCCCACTCTGGATGCTTCGAGCGGCTCGAGGGAGAATGGGCGTTGGTTCTTACCTGATAACGCCCCTTCTCGGCGAGCCGCAAGGAGCATCCAGCCCCACCCTAATTTCTCCGTCTGGTGGGGAATCTTGTTTCGGCCAAGGATCCATTAGTGGTTAGGATGAGTACATAGATTTTTCTTCTCGTCCTAGCAAAACTGGGGAACGCTGCGTGGAGTCACGTGGAGGAGGAGGAGTGTTCCTCAATTCAAGCTCAGCCTGTGAGAGAGGAGTCTGAAGCACCTCCCACTCTAGATGCTCCTCGCGGCTCGGCGAGAAGGGGCGTATCAGGTAAGAACCAACGCCCATTTTCATTGTTGGCAGAAGATATCAGACGAGTAATATAAATATGAATCTAGTAGACTTGTAAATAGCCTGTTCAGGGCACTAATATTAGTTCCCAAATAGGGCAGAACCCTTTGTATTCTTTGACAATAGTAAGTCTTGTTTTTTTCAGCTGAATTTCATCCCAACTAAACGAACATAACATTGCAAATCTCTGTGGATGCAGGTTTGTAATCTCCATGGCGACTAAGAGGGTTCATATAAATTTTGCTGAACCATGATATGGTTTACATTGGTTTTGCATAGAATGTTGTGTGACTGCAAACATTTCACTTTGCAAAGCAGAGCTTATGATTCAGAATACTATGTAAATCCAGCCAATTAGTTGATTAAAATTGGTTGGTCTACAATGATGCCCTGACTCATAGCTTGTCATTCCCCAGAAGCTTTTTTTAACTATTAATCTTGCCTTGAGTTTCTTTTTTGTCCTTGATGTAATGGACAAGCTATTTTCTTTGATATACAATCCTGGTCCATGATGGAACAATAATAATTTATTTGTTATTTTCTATCCAGTCCTTCCTGTGAGGAATTCAGGGCAATTTTGACTTAAATTGAAAGAAGCTAATTATAAGCAGGCATGCCTCCGTGCAGTTTTTAATAGTTCTGTGGAAGAGGAAATTTTATGAAAAGTTTCCACTTCTGTTCAACTGTTCTGCCAGAGCCCTCTCTTTGACATCTGGCCACCTGCTTATAAACTCATGAATAGCTTAGTATTACAGCCCTGACTCTTAGCATCTTTATTGAGCTCTGTTATACTAATACGTTTCATTATAAATGAAAACATTTCAACACAAAGAAAAATATCAAACAATGCCATTTTTATTCTGTGGTTTATTTAAATAAATTTACTATGTAATCAGCATGCACTCTGGCAACAGTAACCACAAACAAATTTTGATGGGAGCACTGCAAATAACTACTGAAGGATAGATGCAAATGTTGTTTACTTGCCGTTTTTGAACTAATGGGGAGAGCAGAACCATGCTTTCTCGCACTGACTACTATACAGGCTTAGCTTCATGATTATAACTTAGTTTCTGTTCCATTGGTTAATGCAAACTGAAAGAGGCTGTTGAATATATGAATTTACTCCAGTGAAGGAATTGTATTTGAGGTGGGGGGGGGGGGTTGGGGGGGGCAGCTCCTCTCTCTCTTCTGTCTTTTATTACAAATAATTCAAAGGAAATACCTATGTTGCTAAATGTCCTTTAGGACAGGTCCAGGGAACAAAGATGTGGCCTCAAAGCTACATGCAGGCCATCTATGCTGCTCTTCTGTCCTAGAGTTGGTGTGGTTCCAAATTTAACCCTTTTTTGAAGGACCGGAGCTTGAAAAGGAACCTGTTTTATTCCTTAAAACTCATTAAATCTACAAAACCTGACCAGATCCCACTCCTACCCACTTTTGGTATGCAGCCTTGGATATGACATGGACATTTTACTGCACCTGTCAAACTGCACGCTCTGGATGATTGACAACTTACTGTGGGTTATAAATTGGAATCATGCAAAATAGGTTTGTGTCAGTTTGTATTCATTTATTCAAATAAATGTGTGATGTTTTAAAGCACAAATGCATGTGTAAACTAGCAGCAGGTCACAGTAGTGTCTGCTTCCTACTTCACAAGGCATGTCTGCAGCAACATATACTCTGCCCAATAACTATACAGTTTAATTAAGCTTTATCCAAATACCTTTGATGCATTCTATCTGGGTCAATTAGATAAGTGTGGTTGTACTAAACGTATGTAGGAGTGAACATGCACTTCTTCATTTCTATTTGAAAATTTAGGAACCTCAGTGCTGCTGTATGTAATTTCAGGGAGCTTCTCTTGTGTTTCTGTAGTGTTTAATAGAGAAGCTTGATGTACAGATCTTTCAAGACTTGCAGAATTAGCTATTTCCTCCATGGTTATAAAAGAGGTGAGACCTTTCAGCAGGAAGTTCCATTACATTTACAAATTATTAAGTGGGATAAAAATCTAACAATAACATGTGATATCTTGGCATGGCTCTATATAAACGCTTCAAAATTACACCATTTTAAAAGAGGAATACTTTCCCCAATGGCCCTGTATTTTATTTGGATATTTTAAGATTAAAATGCCTTTATTCTTTTAAGGTTTTCCTTTTCCACATATTTATCCTCTACCCACCTTCCTCTTTTACTCCTTTTGAAAAGATTTCCTGTACACAGGGATGAGTCACTCAGTTCCTCTGACATTTTCAAACCCCTCCACTGGTTATGATCAATTCTTTCTGTTCTCTTATCTCTCTGAATATATCATGCAGAGCCTTTAAAGTTCAAAAGTCTTATCTTGTTCTTTGGATGGCAGGTTTATCTCAACACAATTGTTTTCAGCTCCTATTGTACTTTCCTTTAAACTTAGAATGCTCATTCAGGTTTTTTGGGGAGGTTTTTTTTTTGTATCTGTTCTCAGTGTTGCTCATTAAATTCCTTCTTTTTTATTGTGAACCAGGAGGATTCCTATTTTTATCTCCAGATTTCAGGACAGTGCAAAATTCCACCAATCAAATATAACCACAGTGGGTCCTTCTACATTGACAGTAGGAACACAGAGTACCTCTTGATGTCCCAGAGTGAAAATAGACGACATGTCATCTTGAAGGATAGAAAAACATGCTGTCAAGGCTTTATATGGCAGGATTTTATTCTCCATAAAGTGCCTCTCCATAACATGCTATTAACACCTGTGACATAAATGGGAGGCTTATGTTGCATCATAGGGATATTCTGTAACTAGTATTCGTGCATGCACTGTAATTTTACATACCTGATCTTAGCTGTCCCATGAAGTTGTTTTTCCAGATGCATAATTACAGTAGAGAATTCCAGGATGTACAACAGGCTACATGCATACAAATTATCTTCTATGGTTTTTCTGTTGTCATAGTCAGCATAGTATAGCATTACATCTAAATCTGCACCAGCTGTGTCATCATTGGCTAAAATTACCCTCATCGTTATAATTCAATCCCAGCATTTGAACTTAGTTTGACAAACCATGGTAGTTAATGGAATCTAGTGAATGTTAATTAAGGTTTGTGTAACCACAGAGCAATGCTGCATCATTGTTAAAGCAGATTATAAAATCTGTAGAGGAAAAGGAAGAGAAGGATAGTAGAAGCCTATAGAATATTGCTATTTTCTGTTCATATTTAGGAATAATGGCATGGACAGATTTGATGGAGATTGGGGCCCCACATACATTCTTCAGTATTCTATCTCCTAGTTCAGGGGTGTCAACTCAGTTTCATTGAAGGCCACATCATGGTTGTGTTTGACTTTGGGGGGCCAAGGTGGGTGTAGCCACTTGACATCACTCATGTCGGGGGTGCTTGTGGTGGCCCAAGGGCTCTGTCAGAGAAAACGTTTTTCCGAGCTCCATTTTCAGCTGCGACAGCCTCCTGCAACCCTCTGCCAGCAAAAACGGAGGTCAGGAGGGCTGCCTGTGGCCCACCCGAGTTCTGTTTTCATTGGCAGAGGCACTGCAGGCCGGTCCTTTGTTGTTTCCAGCGTCGCCCTGCAGGCCAGATCTGATCCCCAGGCTTTGAGTCCTAGTTAATAACCTCTTTTTTCTAATTCTGTTCAAACCTGTCTGATTTTTGGAGACTGCCTGGAAAAGTCCCTGCAATTTTCTTTGCATTGTTTTTGCAGAAATAGTTTGCCATTGCAAGTAGTCTTCGACTTACAACCACAATTGAGCCCAACATTTCTGCTGTTAAGTGAGACATTTGTTACCTGAGTTTTGCCCCATTTTATGACTTTGCTTGCCATAGTTGTTACATGAGTTACTGCAGTTGATAAGCTAGTAACCTGGTTGTTAAAGTGAATCTGGCTTCCCCATTGATTTTACTTGTCAGAAGGTTGCAAAAGGGGACCTTGGGACACTGCAGCGGTCATAAGTATGAACCAGTTGCCAAGCATCTGAATTGTGATCATGTGACCAAGAGGATGCTGTAAAGGTCATAACTGAAAAATGGTCCTAGGTCACTTTTTTCAGTACGGTTGTAATCTTGGAACAGTCACTAAATGAATTGTTGTAAGTCAAGGGCTATCTGTACTTGTTTCTTAGTGCTGAGAAAAAGTGACTGTCCTGAGGTCACCCAGCTGGCTTTTTGCCCAACTCACGATCTGGTTTTTAGCTTGATGTCTTAACCACTACATCAAACTAGGTCTCAACCCCCATTTACCCTCCCTGATTTTCTCCCAATTATTTGTCTTATAGCCCATACCTGACAGCAGCTACCTTATTTGTTACTTTATTTTATTTTTTTAAAAATCATGGGTGCCCTTGAGTCTGCTGTATCTCCTCTCACTTTCATTTCTTCAGGGAGCCTCTAAAGCAGACGTGTCAGACACGTGGCCCACGGCCCACATCTGGCCTGTGCCATCCCGAGCCTGGCCCACCCTGGCCACACCCACCCAATTGGCCACGACAACCAGTCCACACCCACACCAGACCCCCAAGGGCAAACAAAATTCTGATATGCCTGCCATGGGATAGCCCTGCTCTAAAGGAAGAAAAGCAGAGCAGAGAAGCCCTTTTTTTGGTACATCCATGGTTTTAAATTTAGCAGCCATCTAATTGTCTAAATTTTGCACCTGTAATCATGCATCCAGTTCTGACAATGCCATAGGTTAGAGTTTAGGAATATTGGACCTTCTAGTAATGATTTAAGATTTCTTTTGTTTTTGTTCAGTTAGAGTTTTTATGCATTTGTTATTTACATCTTCATAAAGACTGGTGAGTTGTTGAGAGTGTTTAATAAATGTATACTTGACATATTTACATGAATCTGTTCTTACCATATTTAATATGTCACTGACAATATGTTTAAGTATGAATTTTAGATTCTGCTCAAGACTTCAGAAGTGTTGGATCATAACAACCAGGCTCCTACAGGCAAAGCTAGCACAACTTGCATCTGAATATGACTCATTCTTTAATCAACTTCCAACTTGTAATGCCAACTTTTATTTCACCAAATACAAGTAAAAGGAAACAATCATACTTAAAACTATTTTGGATAACATTTTCCTTTTCATTCCTAACTTTTAAAGTAGATACATATGAAAGAATACATTTTTGGTCTTCTAGAATCTTCACGTACTCGCACAAAACATTTTTGCGGGAGATGACAAGGAGAATGTTCTGAATGTAGGCTGGGTCGAGGACATTTTTCTAAGGAGATATTGGTTAATCTTTTAAAGTCCATGTATAACACATTGGTTGGCTTATTCAACCCTCTTTGTTTTGAGGTAGAAAAAGCAGTTTGGTAACATGCGTACCACTACACAGCAGTTGTTACTTTCATCCCAGGGACTCGGATCAAACGTGCCTGTTAATGGAATTGCTCTAATGGTCTTGAGAATAATGGCAATGCTTTGGGTAATAGGACATAAGAAGGACTTAGCTGTTGTAGACAAACAGGCATAGCATGTATTTTAAACCAGTTTTTAATCTTTCATATCACTCTGTCCAAGTAACTTATGGGCCCCACCATTAAGTCTTCATTTTCTGAAAATGAATATTCATATATTTACATGCATTCATTACTGTTAAATTGGAGAAACATAGCAATTGCAGTAAAAGCCATTTACACTGAATTATCATTTAGTATAAGCTAGTACTGTATGTAATGTAGAAAAAAATAAGGATGGGACAAAGCTAGTTTGTTTTGTGGCTGCTGTTTCAGTGAGATGGAATAGAACAGTAATGGCTAACCTTTCCGTCCTTGCATGCCAAAAGTGCATGAACGCAGGTGCCAACCTCCATAAGGCAATGCTCGTAAGGCCCTCCACGCCTCCTGTCCATGCACGTGCGACCCCCTGCACACATGCTGCACATCTCTGCGCATGCATGCACGACTCCCCCACGTGTGGTACGCATTTCTGCGCATGCACATGCGTCTCCTGTGCATGCCCTGCCCCCTGCACATGCGCAGCAGCTACCCAACAATCAGTTGGCATGCGTGCGACGGGCCTGGTCCGGGGCGACCACTCGCGTGCTGGTGAAGATGGCGCTACATACCACTTCCGGCACACATGCCATAAGTTCACCATCACGGGAATATGAAATGGATTCAAAATACAGGGCTATTTTCTCATACAGTCTGCAGTGCTTAATGTATACCAAACCAAGTCAAAAGATGGCACAGCAAATGCATTAGTTTATTAATCCCATTTAGAGAGTATTCTATCACCCAAATGGTGATACAGCCCTAAGTTTAGAAAAAAATTGAAAAGGTAAACAACCCACTCAGGAGTTCTCACTGTTGGGAGCAAGGAACAGACAGGGGCCTGTCTAAGATGTGATGCTCCTTTAAATCAAGAGTTTTATTGGGGCTGAAAAAAAACATGTTAGGAGCTGGTTGGCTTGCATGAAGAAGGCAGGTGTTCCCATTGAAATGTATAGAGCTCAATCAGCAGCAGGTACATTTACAATAGGAGAGCAGAAAGATGTTGCAGGTTGCTTAGTTGTTTCTACCTTCAGCACATTTGACTGGAAAATGACTTTCTTGCTTCCTCTCCATCTCCAATTTTAGAAGAATTTTCTCCCTCTGAATTCTTCTGCCTAGTGTTAGTGGTATGTCAGCTGAAAAATGCAACTTTAGATATTTATCAGAGCCAACAAGACCTGACTTTTTTTTTATTCTTTAACCAATATTGGGGAGGTGTGGGCAGGGTTGAAATAATAGATGAGGACTATTTAGGAAACAGGCTTTAATACCAGTTGGCTAAAGACAGAATAGAAAAGGGAAACAAGACTGCATGAGTTACAAGATAACTGCCGGTAGTTTGTCATTGAAACCCTTATTTCAAAACAGCCAGTTAAAAGGGTATCTATGTTAAGGAGCCTTAGGTTACTGTACTTCATATATATTAACTTCAGATAGAGATGTCATCCTCTGTAGGAATTAGAATATATATTGGTTAAAAAACCCATCACCTTCCAAAAATCAAGATTTTTTTTCTCCATTCCTGGTAAGGAGCATAGAAGCAATTAAGAATGAAGGAATGAGCAAGAAACTAACTATAGATAGACTTTCAAAGATTAGCCTGAAGTTCATTTGGAAGGGGATACTTACACAGTTAATTTTAATTCTTTTTGCATAATCTTGTTGTTTCAGATAGCTCTTCTCTCTTCACTCTCTTTTCTCCTTCTTTACTGTCCTAGAAAAAGTGGTTTCCTTCTTTTCATCCTCGCACTCCCTCCCTCTTCCTTCATTCTTAGCAACTGCCTCTGCAGGGTTTTTTTTGGCAACAGTTTGCCTCCATCTTAGGGATGAAGGAGAGTGACTGGCCCAAAATCATCTTTCTGGCTAAGGTGAGACCAGAACTCAAGCCTCCCAATTTCTAGCCTGATGGATTAACTACTCTAGGTAGTCCTTGATTTATGACTATAATTGAACCTGGAATTGTGATTGTAAATCATGTTGGTCATTAAGTGGGTCACCACATGGCAATGCCTAATTTTGTGACCTTTTGTAACACAGTCATTAAAGTGAACACCACCCTCATTAGGTGGATCCATTGACCACAAGGGGCACTTTTTTTGTACCAGAAACTAGAAGTAAATGCCAGTTTCCAACAACAAACATTGTAAATAATGGTTATAATTATAGTGATTGAGGGATACCTCAAAAGGCCACAAATGCAGACTGGTTGCTATGTTCTCAAAATGCCATCATGTCACCAAGGGGAGGCCGTAGTTGTCAGAACTTCAAATCCAGGTCATAAGTAGCCCCGTGGAGGCTTGTTGTAACTTTGAATGATGACTAAACAAACTGTTATAAATCAGGATTTACCTGTAGATCAAACTGGCTCTCCAGTGCTCCTTACTTTCTGTTTGCAGTACTTCTGATGGGTTACAGTCCTTCTGATGGGAAGAGGCAGAGAGCATACATTTGTCTGTATAGGAGAATGGCTGCTCAAGGCAGATAGGGCTCAAATTTTATGTACAGAATACAGAATAATAGAGTAAAAGAATACAGAATAACAGAATAAAAGGGACTTTGGAGGTCTTCTAGTCCAACCCCCTTCACAAACAGGAGACCTGATACAGACAGTGGCTGACCAGTCTTTTCTTAAAAGCCTCCAGTGATGAAGTACCATTCCACTGGTTAATTGTTCTCATGTTAGGAAGTTTCTCCCATGAGCTGTTCAGAGCATCCAAAAGTGGGAGGTGCTTCAGTCTCTTCTGGAAAGGCTGGGCTTAAAACTCTGGGATGCTCTTCCTCCTCCACGGGACACCTCCCCAGCGTCCCCCAGTTTTAGCTCAGCCTTCGTGGTAAGAGGTTGTGCACTCCCTGACTGGAAGGGTTTTCTGATTCAGGTTTGCTCTTGCGTTATTTTGGCTTGTAAAAATCTTCCCCATTTAATTTGGCTTTTTTCAGGCTTGTGCCTTTATTAGGTTGCCTCGATCAGTTTAAAAACAGTTTCTTTGTAACTAGCGGAGCCTGCCACTCTGCGGGCAGCCTGAGGCGACCGCTTCAGGCAATTACTTATCTAACTTTCTGATCGTCTTCTCTGCGATCGTAGTGGAGCGCTCGCAGCCGTGGCTCATTTCGCCTTGCCGTTTCGTCTGACAGGAGCATTTAACTCGCAAGTTATAGCCTCAGCAGCAGTGGCTCGTTAGACTTCTCAGACATTAGCGGAGATTCTGGCTTCCCGCCTTTTTCAACTCAAGTTCGCGCCTAAATATCACAGGCGCCATTCCCCGCTGGTTTCCCTTTTTGGGGACCGGGGCAGTACCTTCCCATTTCGTTCTCTCTGGGTTTAGCTCTCCCTTGTCTGGCTGGATAAGCAGGCTAGTCATTAAACAGGAATTTCCTTGCAATTGCCTTTGGATCATTTCTTTGGAGTGAAGCCACAAGTGCCATTTTAAACAGCGGGATGTTTTGTTTTGACAGGAAAGAATCTACCTCAGATCCTGTATAGCTGGTTTCCCTTGTTGTACCCCAAAGTACAAATATTAATAACAACAACAACAATAATAATAATTTAAAAAAAAAATAATTAAAAATTAAAGTCAGAGGCAAGAGAATCAGTCATCCACAATGGAAGGTGACAACGCTTTCCGCTCCAAGACAAATAAGTCCCGAGATAAGCCAGTGGGCCCCAAAAAGGCCTCTAAGGCGGCGGATAAGGATGCCCATAGACGGCACCTAGCTTTGGAAAGGCAATTGCAGAAACAAGCCAGGGAGGCAGACAAGATGGCTATGACACAACAATCTGATCAGGACCCAAGTCCATTGTTGGGGCCCTTGGACTTATCTACCCAGCCCAGGCAGGCTGTTTCTCGACAACCTCCCATAGGCACATCTCCTCCAATGAGCACTGCCTGGCTAATCCCAGAGGAAACCTTCACCCCTAGGGTCGCCAGCCTAAGACAGGAGAAGGGATTACCTGAGACTATCCCCATCAAAATGAGGCAATGGATGGAGATGGCGATTCAAAGGGGCATTGCAGCTGGAGTTCAGCAATCCATCAGGACCAGACACTTCTCGGCTGCTTCGGATGCGGGATCCCTGTCCACTCGATCCTTTGCACATATGGGACAACATCAAACTCAGGTATTCCCCAATATTCCTAACATACCAGCCCAGGGTCTTCAGGAGGAGGTGGAATTTGAGGATCAGGATGTTTCCATGAAGGTGGGGTCGATCAGAGGCTGACCCACTAGAACGGGGAATGTCGGACGACGAAGGCCTCATTCCGGACCAACCTACCTTTTCTGGCCTTTTTCCCCTGCACCTCTTTAAATCCTTACTGTTCAAGGCAAAGAACACCGCTAAACTAGGCACATCAAACCCTCATCCATTGTCAACAGGGTCTCAGGACGAATCCGAAAATCTAATATTCTCACAACCGGCTAATGAGGCGGAAACTATTCCTGTCCCTCGTATGCTTGCTGAATTAGTACAAAATCAGTGGGCATCAGCAGCATCATACCCAGCTCCAACAGGGTACGATAAACGATATTATAATTTGGCACCAGAGTTTTCAAATTTTCTCAAAACGCCAGAGGTGGATGATCCCATTGTGGCACTGGCCTCTTCTTCAACCTTTCCCAACAAGGCCGAGGAAGCCCTGAGACTAGAAGAAAAGAAAGCAGAGTTGGCACTCCGTAGGGCGTATGTTTCTGATGCCTGGGCGGCGTCCTTTTTTACACGGTCCTCCCTACAATGGCTCTTCCACTTGAGGGATATATTGCCGGTGTCAAATGTCAGAGCCCACCAGGACATAGCTAAAATTATGGCAGCAGCAGAATTTCTGCCGACACCACATTTAATGCAGTCAAATTCTCGTCTAGGGCCATAGCATCTCACATATCAGCACGGAGACTGCTATGGGTCAGGCATTGGCAGGCGGATACCAAGCATAAATGCAAGTTGGCATCAGCCCCAATATCGGGGGATAAATTATTTGGCAGTGTCTTGGAGCCCCTCCTTATAGAGAACAGAAACAAGAAAAAAGTGCTTCCCCCTTTTTTTCGGAAGTCTGAGAACAGAACGCCCCAGTCGTTTCGAAGGGGTTCCTTTCGGCCCTACTATCAAGGCCCATATGTTCCCAGATCTCAGAGAACATCAGGCTACAGGCCCAGTTTTAGACAGGATAGGTCTGAATCTTTCAATAGAGGTCAGTGGGGAGGCCAAAACAGAAGAAACCCCAGAGGTAGCGGAGGCCGATTTTTTCGTCGCCCCAAGTGAGTCCTTGACAGCAGTTCCCATTGGAGGGCGGCTAAAATTGTTTGCTGATCAATGGGACAGCTCCACCTCTGATGCGTGGGTCAAGGACACTATTAGGTTTGGTTTGGAGATAGAGTTTCAATCCTCCCCCCTGAACTTTTTCATTAGGAGCCCTAGGTCCAAGGACCCCATTAAGAGGGCGTTGATGCAGGAGACTATCAATCATCTTCTACATATTCGGGCCGTTAGAGAGGTCCCATCTGAACAGCAGGGTCAAGGCTGTTACTCTCTATTGTTTGTGGTCCCAAAGAGTTCGGGGAGCTGGAGGGAAATTCTGGACCTCAAACGTCTGAACAGATCATTGGTTTATCGAAAATTCAAGATGACTACTCTCCAGTCCATTCTGCTCAGCATCAGAGAGAACGATGTCCTGACCTCTATAGATCTGACAGAGGCTTATCTACATATACCAATTAGACCTGCTCACTACAAATATCTTAGATTTTGCTATTGTGATCGGCACTACGAATATATTGCCCTACCATTCGGTCTGGCTTCGGCCCTTAGGACTTTTACCAAGGTCCTAGCGGCTTTGGCTACCTCACTCAGGATCAAATCTATTCGCTTACAATGTTATCTGGATGATTTTAATTTTGTCATCTTCCAGACATCAAGCAAAATTGCATACCGAGATTACTCTGGAGACCCTTCAGGGTCATGGCTTTTCCATAAATTGGGATAAAAGCCATTTGATCCCCTCAACTAGGTTAGTTCATTTAGGGGCAGTGATAGATACCGTGGAGGGCAAGGTCTTTCTCTCTCAGGACAGGTTAAACAGTATCCAGTCTTTTGCCAGAGAGATCAGAGCCTTAAAGAGGGTTTCCCTGGCAGTGCTGTCTCAATTGTTAGGGAAACTGATTTCTTGTATTTCCATTGTGCCTTGGGCTTGATTCCATTCTAGAGAGCTGCAGTGGTTCCTGCTACCTTTCCAGCGATCTGGAAGAACCACTTCCAATGTCAGGATAAAGGTACCGCACAATGTTCTCCGATCGCTCTGCTGGTGGTCGGAAAAAACGATAAACAAGGGGTGTCCTTTCAAGGAACCTTACAGGGCAACGATCACAACCGATGCCAGCCTGGTAGGATGGGGAGCTCACTTCCAATCCCACACTGCGCAGGGAATTTGGACTATTTCAGAACAATCACAAAGCATCAACCTGTTGGAGCTGCAAGCAGTTCACCTGGCCTTACGCAGTTTTCTACCCCTTTTCCAATCATGCCACGTTTTGGTCTTGACAGACAATATCACAACCAAGGCCCATGTAAACAGATGGGGGTACCCATTCCAAACTTCTGATGCTGGAGACAGCCAAGTTGTTCAAGTGGGCCGAAGTCAATCTGTTTTCGCTCAAGGCAGAACACATAGCAGGGGCCTTAAACACACAAGCGGACTGGCTCAGCAGGGCCACGATAGATCAGGCAGAGTGGCACCTACACCCGTCTGTCTTCCAGGAAGCAGTGCGGACATTTGGGCAACCGGTGATCTATTTGCCTCTCCTCTCAACGCCCAATTGCCCCGGTATATTTCAAGGTACCCGACTCAGGGGGCGGAGGCTGTCAACGCTCTGCGATGTCAGTGGCCTCCCGGACTTCTATATGCGTTTCCTCCACTCCTGGTAATACCCAGGTTGATCCAGAAGTTATTGGAGGAACGAGCGGAATTGATATTGGTTGCCCCTTACTGGCCCAGGCAAACGTGGTTCGCAGACTTACAGGACCTGTCGAGAGAACAACCTTGGAAAATTCCACCGTCGAAGGTTTCCCTCTCCCAAGGGCCGATACTTTCACCCGAACCCACAATGGCTCAGTCTAGCTATATGGAGGTTGAGCGGAGCCGTTTAAGGGCCCAACAGATTTCAGAGGATGCTATTGCCACCATTCAAGCATCCAGACGGTCCTCAACAAATCGTAATATGAGGCCACGTGGTCCGCTTTCTGTCGCTGGTGCCAGGGGTCTAAGATCGACCCAACTGCCCCATCAATAGGACAATTATTGGACTTTTTACAGGAGGGGTTGACCTAGGGCCTATCTCCAAATACTTTACGCAGACAGGTGGCCGCTTTAGCCTCGGTGATAGCCTGGGGTGACCTCCATTCCATAGCGCACCATCCACATGTCCGCAGCTTTCTTAAGGGTGCTACAAACTTATGACTTCCTGTAATTCACCGCTATCCCACCTGGGACCTCAACAAGGTGTTAACCGCACTTACAACTGGCCCGTTCGAGCCTTTAAGAACCGCTAGTCTTAAATTCCTGACATATAAGGTGGCCTTCCTAATTGCAATCACATCAGCAAGGAGGATTTCCGATTTGGCGGCATTGTCAATGAGAAAGGACCTGTGCGTGTTTCATGCGGACAGAGTGATTCTCCGATTGGATCCATCGTTCACTCCTAAAGTAAATTCAGCTTTCCACAGAGTACAGGAGTTGGTGCTTCCAAATTTTTGTCCAAAACCATCTCATAGACTGGAGCATCAATGGCATCGACTTGACGTTCGAAGGGCCTTAAGCATCTATCTAGACCGCATGGCGGCATTTCGAAAATCTGAGGCTCTATTCCTATCCTTCAACCCATCCACTTTAGGACAAAAGGTGTCATTGACGACCATCGGTTGATGGTTGAGAGCCACCATAGCTAAAAGTTATGAATGCCAGTCCATCTCAGTTCCTAAGGGCATTACAGCCCACTCAACAAGGAGTGCGGCAATATCAGCAGCATGGGCCACACAGGCTTCCATAGACGAAATTTGCAGAGTGGCAACTTGGGCTTCACCATCTCCCTTTGTCAGAAATTATAAAATTGATGTCTATGCCTCAGTGGACGCTTCATTTGGCAGAAGAGTCCTGCAGAGGGTCCACAGAGTTTAGGAGTGGATTTCGATCCAGACGGAGTACCTCCCTAAGGACAGGCCAAGCTTTGGTATGTCCCACTTCTGGATGCTCTGAACAGCTCATGGGAGAAAGTACTTACCTGATACGCCTGTTCTCTGTGAGCTGTGAAGAGCATCCAGCCCCACCCATTTCTTTCCATCTGGGGGGTTCCGTTCCAGTCAGGGATCCAGATTAGGTGATGAGTTCCGGACTTTGGCACTCAGTCTTTGCAAAACTGGGGGACGCTGGGGAGGTGTCCTGTGGAGGAGGAGGAACATCCCGGAGTTTTAAGCCCAGCCTTTCCAGAAGAGATTGAAGCACCTCCCACTTCTGGATGCTCTTCACAGCTAACAGAGAACGGGCGTATCAGGTAAGTACCAACGCCCTTCTCCTTAGTTGTAGGTTGCTTCTGTATATTTTACATGGCTATTGATTGCTGTTCCAAATCCTTTTTGAGCGTGTGGATATTGGTAAATGCACGAAAGTGTGATTGATATATGCAAAAGGGGAGGGGGAGAAATCTCCAAAGCAGATTTCAGATAGAGCAGATACCCAGGAAAATTTAGTGTGTGCGTTTTCCCCCCCCTTTTTTTTCTGTGTTTAGAGATACATCTCTCTATCTACCTCCTCATTTTGTTCCATGGAGTTCATCTTAAATTCAGGGTCAACTTTCTTTTAAATAAAATAGTGGTCAGTATGGTTTCATAAGAAGTGACAGATTCCATCACTTCCTTTGGAAGTGTATCTCTGCTGTTCTTCTGCCAGCATTCTTCTAAACAACTTTCTGGAGTTCTCAGTCTACAGTATTATTCTGTAGGAATTCTGCCCATCCTGTGAACCCAAGAAGTGGACAATTGCCAGGAAATCAACTTATTAGTGATCATGGTCCTTTAGGTTTAGGTCTGGTCTTAATTAAGTTATTTTCTTCCTTTTCCGTGTTCTTTCTTGAATTGGTAAAAGTTTCAAATTATAGCATCATTAAAGTTTAATTCAATACTGTTGTACCTCCTGCTGTTGATAGATAGTCATCTTTTTTTGGCATGGTGAAATGTATGCTACGTTTTAGGCGCCGAGTGTTGAAACTTCCACTAAGTTGCTCCCCTGATAGCTTTCCTGCAGTTCGATTTCCAGCCAATCTGACAAGCTTTTTCTGTAATGAAGTTTTTGACTTTCATCTTTTCTCCTTTCTAGGATCATTTCTGAGAAAACTCTTGATACAATTTAAACAAGTCTAGTATGTACTAGAACAAATATCTGCGTGTAGTCCTTAACCAAAGGAGGATTGTATATGCTGAGTTTGTAGTATCCAGATTTGTTAGATGAACAATAAGCATTCTAACATCCAAGTTTGCCACCTGCATTCGAACAGCATAAAATAATCAGCTGGTACAGAATTTATATTAGCTGTTGGCAGCAAAAAAAATGTGGTGGCATTTCTTTCCTTCCTTCCTTCCTTCCTTCCTTCCTTCCTTCCTTCCTTCCTTTCTTCCTTCCTTCCTTCCTTCCTTCCTTCCTTCCTTCCTTCCTTCCTTCCTTCTTTCTTTCTTTCTTTCTTTCTTTCTTTCTTTCTTTCTTTCTTTCTTTCTTTCATGCAACCCTGGAAATGGAAAAGCAATATAATTATATTCTTCAGTCCTCTGGAATTCTGTTTCTATGATAGCATAAGCATCACAGATCTCTAAGCAAATAGATTTCAAAGACTGCCTCCATATTCACTCTGGAATGGATACACATGTATTTCTTGGCTAATAGAGTGGAATGAGGGCTTTATTACAAAGAAATAATAATTACAGTCAGTACAAAATAAACTCTCCATCAAACTCTAGAAACCACATTACACAGGTGTAAAAATGATATAAAATCAGGGGTGTAGAGTATAGGCCAACTGTGAGACAAGACAGAAGCCAGCATGCTGTACCAGCAAATGTCAGAGTCACAAGGTGCCATGTGTGTGAATAGGTTAATACACACAACAAACCTATTTTAACAAAATTTTTAGGAGCCATTCAACCGTCTCCATTTATTTGTTCGGCCTCTGGCATCAGACCCAGCCGGTGCTCCTAAAGAAGGCATATGGTGATCTGACAAGGTTTTCAGTTCAGTGTGTGCTAGGGTTGCCAAGCAGGGAGTGATGACTGCAGAGTGGTTGAGGGAATATGCTGAGCAGTTAAGGGGCAATGGCACGATGTGAAGACATTCACATGACAGGGTTGAATGGACTAGGATGGTACCTTCCTCAATAAGTAGTCCATCCAGTGATGGATTAATTAATTCACCCTGTTAAACTGGCCGCCCACGGACCAGATGCATCACATGCAGGCCACGCCCACCCCAGCTCCATGAAGGGGGGAATCACAGAATGTCACATGACAATCTCCTTGAAAAGAAGTCTCAGTTCTTTCTCAGCTTTGTCTGGTCAAAAGAGAAATAGAATATTTCCAAGCCTCTAGCTGGCAGTGTTACAAAGTTTCTTTTGCTTTCACTTTCCCCCTCCTTTTCCAAGCAAAATATAATAAGAATTAATTAAAAAAAGAAAAAGATATTTTAAAAAAATAACTAAAAGGGAGTCTCTAGCCTAAAATAATATAAAATCAAAAAGGAGAAAAAGAATAGATAAAAGAAGAGAAAAAACCAGTCCAGTTTCAAAATATAAAAACCAGTCCAGTTTCAAAATGTAAAAAATCCAGCAATGAGAAAAAAAATATATTACTTTGACATTCCTGTTTAAAATCGCCGCTTAGTCACTTCTGTTAAAACTTTTACAGATTCTTTCTTTTCCTTAGGGTGTCCTTTCAAATCTTAAAATAAAGAAAAAGTTCTCACCAAACCGGCACACTCTCTCTTTCCGTTCTCTTTCGTTTCGGAGCTGTCTCAACTTCAGCAGCTTTAATGGCTGCCTCTTTGCCACTGGCAAAAAGAGCTTTTCCTGGGTCTACCAGGGACTTTGTGATATCCCTGGGATCAACAGGGTGCGCTCTTTACTTTCACCGTCTCTTCGGGACGGTTTAGATCCGATTGGACCGTCCAGGAGCAAGGATATCGGCAGCGATCTCAGACCTCCAAGATCGCATGCCGTATCGTCGCGACGCCAGCTCTTCTGGGTTTCTATCAACAGCTGGAGTCTGGCGTTGAAGCTTATAGGAAAAGAAAAGGTGATAAGTCTCTGAAGAAGAGAGTTATAACAAGAGCCTTGGATAATTAAACAAAGTGCAGTGTGCTCTTTTTATTTTTTCTAAGCTGCGCTACCCCTCCTCATCAGTTTACTTTTTGTAATAGATATTTGGATTTCTGGCCCTTTGGAACTTGTCTTTGTTTCTTGTTTTTTTCTTGTCTTTGGAAGTTAAATTTCTACGCTTGCTCTTTATTTTAAAGGAAAAGCTTTAGTATTAATGATTTTCTTCCTTTTCTTTTTAAGGTAGTAGTCTCCGTCTCTCTCCCCCCCACCCCCCCCAGTATTTTTGTTTTTCCATCTACCTTCCATATTGGCTTTTTTTTTTTTTTTTTGGTTTATTTTTCTGGTCTTTTTTTCTCTTATGCATCCTTTTATATTTGAGACCTGTTAATTGGATTAAGGTGTTGAAGAACCTGAAGAATTTTCCCTTTCTCTTTTTTCGCTTTTTATTTTTCACTTTTCCGCCTTTTTTAGGATTTTACAACTTTTTCTTTTTTGTGTGTGTTTATGGTCTTTTCCTTCATTTTTGAATTTTTACTGTTATCTAACCAATCGATTGGATTAAGGTATACACGAACCTGAAGAATTCTTTTTTCTTTTTTTATTATTATTACTATTTGGCTTCTTTTTTCCTACTATTTTTATTTGGAATTGCAATTGGTTATTTCGCAATTGGATTAAGGTCTAGAAGAACCTGAAGATTTTGAATTGCTCGAAATGAGTAGGAAATTAACAGTCCCTGGTTCCTCAACTTCTACTTCTTCCTCTCCACCATCTGGAGGACAACGCTCAATACAGACGATGTTACGGCAAGAAAAAGAACAGGAAAAAGTGACCCTGCAGATGATTATGCAAGGAATTCAAAATATTCAAACAAGAACAGAGAATATTGAAAAGAGAACAGAGAACATCGAACAAAGAACAGGGAAAGCCAATGAAAAGGTGGAGAACATCCAACAAATGATGATGAAGTACGATGAGAGATTCCAAAAAATTGAAGAAGATAAACAAAGTGACAAGAAGATTGGAGATGATAAAAGTGGTATGCTGAGATGGGAGATGGACAGATCAGAATTTTATCTTAGATTCCAAAACATAGAGGAAGAAAAGGGACAAAACCTACCTGAGATAATGATAGAAATATTGGTTGAAGCTTTGGAAATAACTGAAGAGAAGATGATGGATGGAATAGATGAGGTCTATCGAGTCTTCACAAGATATGCAATGAGAAATAGCTTACCAAGAGAAGTTCACATCAGATTTACAAAGAAAGCCATTAAAACGCAAATATTGCAAGTGGCAAGAGAGAAAATATTGAAATACAAAGACAAGGAGATTGTGGTCTTGAAACAAGTACCTAGAAGAGTGAGAGAGATGAGAAGAGAATACCGATTCCTGACCAAAATGCTACTTAAAAAAGAGGTGAATTATAGATGGCTGATTCCAGAAGGTTTAATGTTCACATGGCAAGAACAGAGATAAAGAATTGACTCAATTGAGAAAGCTGAATCATTTTACACAGAATTTTTTAGAGGGAAAGAGGAAGAGGCAGAAAAAGAAATTTCACTAATTGAATTCCAAGAGGACTGCCAAATGACGACTGAAAAAGAAGAAGGTGCAGTAGTGGAAAGGTGGAAGCCAAAGAACAACGTGAACCAAGATCTATGAGAGCTGTTAAACCTAACTACAAAATATAACCATGGAAGAGAAAAAATTGATTACAATTAATATAAATGACTTGACTCAGCTGTTAAAAGAAGGAAAACCTTCCATAAATTAGAGAAATTAAAATTTGATATAATCTGCCTACAAGAAGTACATATTAAAAAGCAATATGAACAATTGTTGATACAGCCAAAATTAGGGAAAATATTTACTTCTTTGACACAATGCAAGAAAAGAGTGGTTTTATACATTAACGATATTATCCCAGCGAAATTGATTTATACTGACGACGACGGAAGAATACTAATGGTGGAAATAATGGACAAAAATACAAAAACACTTCTGATTGCAATCTATGCCCCGAATGACAATCAAGAAGAATTTTATAAAAAATTACATATGAAAATAATTGAACTGGACTATGCTAATATAGTTATGATGAGAGATTTTAATGGAATTGTAGACAATAAATTGGACTATACAGCACAGAAAACAATAAAGCAAAACAGAAAGACTCTCCCTAAATCTTTTTTTAAAATGGTAGATGAAATAAACTTAAAAGATACATGGAGAGAAAGAAATATTAAAACTAAACAATACACCTTCTACTCAAATAGACACTTATCATGGTCCAGAATAGATATGATATGGATGTCAACAGAATTGTTAACTAATATTCAAGAAATAAATATTGAAACAAGTACTTGGGCAGATCACAATCCAACAACAATTAAATGGAAAGGACAAAGGAGAAGATCAAGATGGACGTTAAATAATACTATTTTAAAGGGAAAAGACTTCACACAATGGATGGAGAAAGAACTGGCTTTTTTCTTTAGAGAAAACAAAAAAGAAGATACATCAATCCAGAATGTATGGGATACAATGAAGGCATATGCCAGAGGCTTGATAACAGACTATACAAGGAAAAGAAATACCATGAAAAGATTAGCCTCTAAGGCATTAGAGGATGAGTATAAAGGACTTGAAAAAGAGTTACAGAAAATGCCACGGAAAAAGGACATTAAGTTAAAAATGGATATAACCAAACATAAAATGGGTCTAATAGAAAAAGAAGAACTAGCACAGAAAATTAGAGGTGCTAAACAGAACTACTTTGAAGATGCAAATAAACTAGGTAGATGGTTAGCATATAAATTGAGAAAGGAGAAAGAATCAAGGAAAATATTGATCAAGGCCAAGTTTGCTATGGTAGTAAAGAGAAGAAGGAAATCATACGAGACTATTATGGGAAACTATACACACAAGAGAATATTGATGAGGAAAGAGTTAAACAGTATTTACAGAATGCTAATTTACCCCAGATACCTAAAGAGATTGAAACAATGTTAGAAAGCAATATAACGATGATGGAGTTAACTGAAGCACTCAAGAAGCAAAAGGCACCAGGCCCAGATGGACTTCCGGCAGAATTTTACAAAACATTACAAGAATCATTGAACCTTCCATTGCTAGAAGTTATGAATGAAGTTATGTTAAAGAAGAGGATACCTAAATCATGGTCAGAAGCCTATATTACACTTATTCCAAAAGAGGAGGCTGATCCATTACAAATCAAGAACTATAGACCTATTTACCATCCTGATCAAAATGGATTTCTGCCTAAGAGACAAATTAAAGACAATATGAGAGTAATCTTGGACACTTTGGAATACTATGAGGCACATCCTGAAAAACAAATGGCTTTGATATTTTTAGATGCACAAAAGGCATTTGATAATGTGAATTGGCGATTCATGTTATTATTGCTGGAACAGATGGTCTTTGCTAAAAAAATTATTCAAGCAATAGAAGCTATATATCATAAGCAAATGGCAAAGGTAATGATAGAGGGAGAACTGACAGACTCTATCGATATAAGAAAAGGAACAAGACAAGGGTGCCCACTATCACCTCTGTTGTTTGCGTTAACCTTGGAAGTGCTAAATAGAAATACTACAGATGAAAAGAATATAAAAGGGATGAAAATTAAAAAGGAAGAATTTAAATTGCAAGCATTTGCAGATGATCTGGTTTTCATTTTAGAAGACCCACTAGAAACAGCATCAAAATTGATAGAAAAGATAGAGACATATGGAAAGGTGGCTGGCTTGAAAATAAATAAAGATAAGACAAAGATCTTGACAAAGAATATGTTATCAAGACAAAAGGAAGAACTGGCAGATCTATTGAAAATCCAGGTCACGAATAAGATCAAGTACTTGGGGATATATTTGACAGCAAGATGCAGTACACGAAAAGAGAATAATTATATCAAACTTAAGCAGCAGATAGTGCTAGATCTGGCGAAATGGGAAAATTTACAACTGTCATTAGTAGGGAGAATATCAACAATCAAGATGAATATATTACCCAGAATTTTATATTTTTTCCAAACAATTCCAATTAGGCTTGAAAAAGATTACTTTGAAGATTTAAATAAAATTGTGTTGAAATATATATGGCAAGGTAAGAAAGCGAGAATAAAATTAAAACCTTTGCAAGATGCTAGAATAAGAGGAGGATTTGGTTTGCCTAATTGGGAGTTGTATTACCAAGCTACAAATTTGATGTGGGTTAAGGAATGGATAACATTAAGAAATACTAGATTGTTGACATTAGAAGGACATGATCTGTTGTTGGGGTGGCATGCTTTTCTATGGTATAAAGGAACTAAAACACAGGGGTATTTTAGAAGACATTATATACGGGAGTCTCTGTGGTTAAACTGGGAGAAGATTAAAAGTCAATGCTATTTGAAAATTCCAGTCTGGCTATTGACTATTGAAGCATTTTCTTATCCTATAATATACAAAAAGGAACAAACAGTTAGATATGGTGAAATATTGAATGAAAAGGGTGAACTTAAATCTATGCAAATATTAGGGGGAAAAGGTATAAAGATGAATTGGTTTTCATATGCGCAAATACATCCAAGGTATGATAAAGATTCTAAAACAGAAGGTTTCTATGATAAACTGACTGACTTAGATAAGATTTTGACAGGTACTGATGAAAAGGTGATTAAAAAATTGTATGGATATTTATTAGAAATTAAACTAGAAGAAGAACAAGTTAAAGAAACTATGATTGCTTGGGGGAAGAATTTTGGATATGGGATTGATCTAGAGAAATGGCAAAAACAATGTCAACAGCACATAAAGAAAATTTGTATAAGATGTTTTACAGGTGGCATTTTCCCCTGACAAGAATAGCAAGAATGTTCAAGAATAAATCCGAAAAATGTTGGAAATGTCATCAGACACCTGGCTCATATTACCATATGTGGTGGACATGTGCGGATGCTAAAAAAAATTGGACTAAAATCCACACGTGGTTGGAAAAAATGAGAAAAAAAGCATATAGATTTGAAACCAGAAATATTTTTATTGGGAATTTTATCTGAAATATATAGTAAAGATTTGAAATACCTGATTGTAAATGTATTAACAGTGGCTAGGATTGTATTTGCTAAAAACTGGAAAAATGAGAAAATACCATCACAGGAGAAAATCATTAAGAAAATATTGGAATGTGCTGAAATGAGTAGATTGACATTTGAAATTAGAGAACAAGATGATAAACAATTTTATAAAATTTGGGATCTATTCTATCAATGGTTAGACAATAAAATATAGTAATGAAATATGTAGATTCTTAGAAAATAATAAAGATGTAAAGATGTATTCTTTTCTTATTATATCTACAAAATGATTTTAGGATAGATTTGGGGTGATAATATGAACCGTTATAAAACAAATTAAGTAAAATATGATTATTTCGTTAAACATGAATGAATAAAAGTATAGTCAAATGATTGATTAATAATGATATTAATGTATTTAATATTTGATTGAAAGTATGAGAGTATATACAATGCAATTGTAATTGAAGACTACGAAATGGAAGCACAAAACAATTTGTAAACCAACCGGCACACTGTATATATATATATATATATATATATGGAAGATGGCTTGATGTTTTGATGTTTTTTTTGTTCATGTTTGTTTTAAAAACCAATAAAAAAATTTTTTTTTAAGTCACATGATAGTAATGTGGCGCTGAGACTTCAGATTAATTGAATTGATCACATTGACCTGAAGTTCCGCCTTGCCACTGGCTGATCCTAATTCTGTAGTCCTCCTGGCTCAAGAGCTTTATTACAAAAGGTGTCTCTGAAGCCCTTGAACATCAGAATACTCTTGTTACTTTTACTGGTGCTTGCTTGCTCTATGACTCCAGTTTGTTAGTATTACAGTGCTGGAAGGGATCGTGTATTGAGCCAATCTGCTGTTAACCAGGAGATTCATCCCTTTCCAAAGTGTAAGATAGAAGCACTGTAGCACCAAGCACCACCTTTCTTACCTTTTCTTTTAATGTGTAACTTATTGTTTTTCTCTGGCACAAACTACAGAATACAATCAAAGCAAGGACAGCAACATCAGTGGGAATCAGTTGACCCAATGTGGTTAAGTTGCTGATTGCAACCTATTAAATATCAGGTATCGGAGTAAAATAGCTAAGATTTTCATACAGCTTTTCTGTTTCTTGAAGGGGAAGTAAAATTTATTAACCCCCCCAAAAAAGAAAAAAGATATGAATGTAAAACATCCCAAAGATATTGGACAAAGTGATTGAAAAGTGATTGAGAATCAACTTGCCTCTGTGCATGACAGACACCATAGTAGATTCTGCAAAACTCCTTTGACTCTCAGGAGGCTGGATTTTTCAAACACTGGGAGAAATTCCCGATTTAAAATGATTGAAATCTGTACTGCAATGCCTGGGTAAAAATAATAGAGACCTTAGCCCAGTGGTGGGGTTCACATTTTTTTTACTACTGGTTCTGTGGGCGTGGCTTGGTGGGCGTGGCAGAGGAAGGATACTGTAAAATCTCCAGTCAGAGGTGGGATTTGCCAGTTCTCTGAACTACTCAAAATTTCCCCTACTGGTTCTCCAGAACTGGTCAGAACCTGCTGAATACCATCTCTGCCTTAGCTTCTACTCCCTACTCCCACCCAGCCTCTGCTTTCGTTGCAGTTTTAGTGGAGAAGCTAAGTATACTGCAAAGCTGCAGACACTAGATCAGCGCTTACCTTAATTCATTACTCTCAGTATACAGAGCACCTATCAGTCTCTCCCATCCCCCCTTCTTTTCCCTGGGGCTAAGGGAAACAGCTTTACATCTATTACGTGAGCATTGTGAAATTCTGCACACTTCAGGAGATTTCCTTAGAAATGAAAGTTTCTTTTTTTTTCATTGTCTGGCTCAGCTTTGTGTCAACACTGGAAACTGTCTGTGCTTGCATTATAAACAACTATAGTGTGATTCTGAGAGTTTGACAACAGGAGCTGTTTTTAGTTCACATCCTCTATAACAAGCCGTTCAATTACTTCTGTTCTTGGCTATCAAATGGACACTCTGATATTTATTTTAAGAGGGTGTCAAGAGGTTTGATTTGTGTACATTTGTAAATTAGACACTGTACTATTTATTACTGCTAGATGAGAAGCTGATGTCTTAATTAAACTATTAATAACCAGCTGTAACATCCCACTCTGTATCATGACACAGAGCAAAATAGGCAGTGTGACAAATAAACATGTTTGATGTGTTGTGTCCTAGGTAAGTAATTTATTATTGCGTGGGTACTCCAGAATGCCCTAAGAGTTTTCCCATTTGAAGCCACTTTGCACATAATGTTCCTTTGCGTGGGTTGAGTCCATCTTTTGATAGTGGAATCTTAAATATAGAAACACCAGAGTGTGCAGCAAATAGAGGTTTAAATAGGTCTTTCAGTGTTAACAAATGCATATATACATGACACAATTACCTGTGCCAAGGAGAAGGGTGACTGTATAGATCGATTGATTAACCCTTTAATTTCTGCATTTTTCCTTTTTAGAACTAAAGCAACAGCAGTGTGAATCAGACAACTTTCACATAATTGTCACGAGATGACAATTATGATTTTTTTAATGTGTTTTTCAGGTCCTGGTTGATCTACATCAGTGTTTTTCACTGATCTACATAGTCCTGTTGATGTTCTTTCCTTTGATCCTAGATTACATTGTAAGATCTGCTGACTTGGCTGGGTACCTATTACAAGTCCAGGAGAGTCCCTGCTCTCACACAAGGTTGCTCCTTTGCTGCTGTTGTTAGCAGCAGCTGTGTTGTCCAGCAAGCAGGGATGGAGTACCTGGGCAGATATCATGACATTAAATACGGAAGCCCTTGTATCCTCCAAAACTGGCCACTGCTACCCCTTTCTTGTTTCTGTTCCTTGCTGGCCCACATTACAGTTCTAATTGGAGGATTTTTAGGTGTTGCTTCCTAATTACAATTATGAGTGGGGTGGTGTTTTTTTGTTTTTTGTTTTGCTAAATCGGCTCACTTTCTTTCAACTCCTGCCTATGGAGTTTACTCAGAATTGTTCATAGCAGTTTCTCTGTTGGGACTAGGACTCTTATGGAAAGTCTTGAATTCAACCCAAAAAAGGGGGAGGGGGATATTTTTCCCACCAGCCAAAGGGATAGCCACAGTGGCCAGATGGGAGAAGACAATTATTCAGAGAGTCAGTTGGAACTCATCAGGTGTTGTTGATGTCCAGGACTCTGTAGGACACAGGATGTTCATATAGCAAGTCTTTTTCCATTTTCTCACGGAAATCATTTTGTCCAGAGAACCTTGTTCTAGTTTTGATTTCCCCAGCAGTGGGCTTGACCCCAAGATGGAGGCTTCAGTGTCAGAGCAGGTCCCCTCAAACTATTTTACTCCACTAAAAATAAAGAGCGTTCCTTGAATGTCTGCCATGTCTGTTTCTTGGTTTTGTGTATCTTGAGGGCTGGCATCCTCCTAACTGAAATGTATCAATTAATTTAACAAATGCTTATTAAAAATTGGTAACTGATCGTTACTTCATTTTTTGTTGTCAAGCTTCTGTGAATTTGGAAGATGCCCAGAAATATCAAAGGTTTAGTTTGCGTATTATGTTTAATTACATATTATATCTGGAGGTTGCCTGAAAGACCAGATGTGATCACTTCAGAACAGGGGTGTCTAAATTTCATTGAGGACCACATCAGGGTTGTGCTGGGGTGGGTGTGGCCAGCTTGACATCATTCATATTGGGGGCTCCTGTAGTGGCCCGAGCGTTCTGCCAGTGAAAATGGGCTCCTGAGTTCCGTTTTCAGTTGCGACAGCCTCCTGCAGCTCTCTGCCAATGAAAATGGAGCTCGGGTGGACTGCGTGTGCCCCCCAGCCCCATTTTCGCTGGCAGAGGCATTCTACCAGGCTGGTCCTTCACTGTTTCCAGGGCAGCCCCGCAGGCCAGATCTAAGCACCACGCAGGCTGGATCCCGCCCTGGGCCTTGAATTTGACACCCCTGCTCCAGAAGGTACAGGTACATATGGACATGATATACAGGCAGAGATTTTTGGTGTAATCTGATTATTCTTTATACCAGGGGTGGGCAAACTACGGCCCGTGGGCCACATCCGGCCCGTTGGTCTGTCCAATCCGGCCCGCCCCTGAAAAAAAAAATGCTGGGCGTGGCGTGGCGTATTGCCCTGTGCCGCGTGGCCCCCAAAGCTGCAAAACAGTGCGGAGCGCTCTCGGGTAGGAAAGAAAAGAACTTTGCAAAGGCCTTGGCTGGGAGTTCGAAATCACCTTCGAGTGCGACCTCTCCGAAGGTGAGTCCCCCCGATCCCCCTTTTTTTTCCGGGGCTTCCAGGCTTAAACTTTGCAAAGGCAAAGTTTGCAGGCTGGAGCGTCTTCCCGCCAAGGAGCGGGAAGGGTTCCGCCCGGCGGGCGGGTGGGCTGCTTAAACTTTGCTCGGGCGGCACTTTAAAAGCCTGCTCCCAGCACTCGAGCAACTTCCCAGCAACTTTCGGCTTCCTTTTAACTCGCGGGCGCTTGCGCCTGGCCCCGAGCCGCGCAGCAGAGGGGAAGCCCGGCGGGCGGGCGGGCTGCTTGGAGGAGGCGACCCGGCGGTGCTCCGGCAGCAGCAACAGGCAGTTCCACCCGGGCTCCGCTCAGGTGTCTGGCTGGGGCTGTCAGGAGTTGCTACCGCGGCGCAGCTCGCGCGCTCCAGTCCCGCGTTGCCTTGGGAAGGAAAAGGCAAAACCAGGAGCCGCTGAGCCTGAGCCTCCGGTGCCGCTGCTCCCGTTGCAAAGCACTCTTCCTTTTGCCTTTCCCTTCCCGAGGCAACGCGGGACTGGAGCCGCGCGGAGCCGCGCCGGCGGTAACAACTCCTGACTCAGGGGGCCTCCAAGGGGAGGGGAAGGAGGAGAAGAGGGGGAGGAGGGGGGGGCGATTCCCAAAAAATCTTGTGCTGACCCGGCCCGTCTGTCAAATTTTAAAAGTCAATGCGGCCCCCGAGCCAAAAAGTTTGCCCACCCCTGCTTTATACTGTGTGTACACACACATACATAAATGCATACAGTATATATGTATGATGCGCTTGATGATCCATTCATGCTGCAATTATGACCATTTACAGTGCTGAAAAAACAACAGTGAGACCTGTGAAAGCCTAAAGCTAACAAAGCTATGCTGAGTCTTTACTTAATCACTCAGATCAGGTCAGAGATCTCTTTAGACATCTGCTTGAAAGAATGAGGAGCTAAATTTGCTAAATTGGCATTTTAAGCACTTCATAAGCTCTAATTCGTTTTAGGTATAGTCACTTTAATTTGCATGTATACATTTCAGAGATTGTAATTTATTGATTAACAAGTAGGATTGATGACTTTTTCCTGCAGGGCACTGCAGAAGTGTTTACTCATCAAATTAGATGAGGTTGTCCCAAAACCAGTATACAATACAGAGAGAGAGAGAGAGACTTATTTTTGAAGCAAGTCTAAGATATAGCCATATTCAGCATTCCAGATAGACTTATTCAAGAGCCAGTGGAATTACTAAGAATCCCTTTCCTGGACCAGCTGGACTTTTCAGAGCCATTCTGCATTTGTTGCCCTAGACATAGACTCTGGCTCTGGTAGAGTTAATTATGTTTTAGCACTAATTCGGGAATTGCCACGTGGCTCTGTCTCACTCACGGTGCTCTGGGTATTAGTTTAACTGGAGTTGCAAGAATCCCTGCCTGCAACTGAAGGAGCCCTTCAGGACTGGGCTGCCAGAACTATAATGTGCAGTCAGCATCCTCTGTTCTCTGATTATATGTTTAATCCCCTTCCAGAGCAACATGTTCAGTGTAGTGTGGGTATTCTCTGTTCTCAGGTTTTTAGGTCCTTGTAGTCATTATCAGCTTTAGGCAGGTGATTACCAGACTGGACAGAGATTTATTTCCCTCCATTGGAAAGCTTTCACCTCTAGCTTCAGTTGTGTTTTGTTTCAGATTTCTTTCTACAAAATAATAGTTTTGGATAAAAACCTTCAGGGAGATGCACACACTATTAATCATTCAAGAGTTGTGCTTCCACAACTCTCTGCAAATCACCAGTGTTTTGCGGTTTTGGTTATTGTAGTAAAATATCAGATGTACTGACAACATCCCAAGGCTTCTTCTGCCATCTGGGGAACTGATTATTGCTATCAGTATCAGAGTTTCTAAATCCCGGAGGCTGCCACTGGTGTACATTATTTGGTCCTTTGGCAGTATTATTACTAGCAACTGCCTTTAATTTAACACACGTTGAGCACATGATTGCTCTTGTACTTGCGAAGCCCTGTAGTTGTGAAGCTTTGATGTGTAGAAACTTCTGTATGGGGAGAAAAGTAAAGAAGATGATGACAGTGGTCAAACTCACAACTGTGCATTATGCACAGACAACAAACAGTCTGTGCCTAATGTCCAAGTTCACATATTTCAGGTCATATGATCTGCATAAATTCTGCAAAGCTTAAAACTATGACTTTAGTTAAATGTAATAATATTAAATTTAGCAAAGAAGGCATTAATGCATTTTTCCAAGAATCATCTCTTGGAAGTGGAAGTTGGTGATAGTTAAAACCTCTGTCTTCATACTACTACTTCTTATTTGCACCATAGTCATTTCTTCATATATCTCCCTCAAGCCATGTTTTCATTTTCCGTTAGGCACAAACCACACATTCATCCTAACATATCTTTCTCCAATGCAGTTATTAATCCATGTATTTTATTAATTTATCCCTCCTTAATATCAGAACCATGGAAAGAATGATGAATATGATCCTATGTGGTCATTCTTAAATGATTAGGCTGAATGATACCTTCCGCATATGATATCTTATGCTTTTAAGTATGCATTCTCGTTCTCTCTCTCTCATTCTCATTCTCTGCATCTCATTGAAAAATCCTTCATTCCATCACTACCTTAAGCCTTAGGACAAATTTGTTTCCAATAAACAGAATAAAAGATATTACTGTTAACATGAAAGAGGGGTTTGATAGCATACTTTTAGAGACAAAGATCTCTCGATTTTGGTACAAGAATAAGATCACATTTGGATATTCCTTTTTCTGCTTCCTCTTCTTTGCATATGCACGGGGGGGGGGGATTCTCCCGGTGTAACAACCGGTTCGCTAATCACACACTTTGTGCGCACAAGTGCACAGCTATTGCAATTATTTACCTTCAATGTTACTTCAGGGAAGTAACACAGCTGAGGTGTGGCAATCCGCTCTGCTGCACAAATCAGTTGAACAGATAGGTGAGTATAGCGCAGGAGCAGGGAGGCCCAAATGATTGTCGGATCAAACCGGTTTGGAGCCAGCTGACCATCATAGCTAGGCGTTCATCTGAACCGGAAGAATCCCACCCCTTCATATGCTTATTCCCATATATAGGTCTGCCAGAAGGGGACCAAAAAGACGGAACCTCCCCAAGTTCTCCATCCCATGATGTAGTTCATACATAAAATGATCGTATGTTCACTGTAACCGATACCCTTTAATTCACTTTTTCCCCCTCCAACCGTCTCTCACAATTGCTGCAATCCATTTTGTGCTAACAGCTGTCATTCTGGTATTTGTTTAGTTCTGCTGTGTCTGCCTTAAACAGGATTGTTTCTTTTACAATTTTCCATTACAAAGACAAAAGACTAATACAAAATAAGAAAAGTATAAAGGAATGAAATAAGTGATATACTGTAGAAAGTGTGGAAAAGAAGTACAAAGAAAAATAAAATGGAGAAAAAATAAGAATATACTAAAAAAAAATAATCAAAATATATAACGAAAGGACTTCCCCCTTCATCACAACAAGTAGAAACAATTTCAGTAACTGATCATCATCTTTGGGAATATAACAAAAGTTCTCTTGTTCCCCTTATCACATGTTTTATCTATAAACAAAGCCCTGTCCTAGTTAGCAAAAGTCCATTGACAGTTACCAGAAAGCATATTTTATAATATTTTAGCTTATATTTAACCTTATTCAAAATTTATATTCCTTCCCTTTACTTTAACACAGTAAACATTTTCTCTTAAAAATAAATCATTTTCTCTAAAAATACAAAAACAAAATATTTTTCTAGATATCTAAAGTCTTGTCATTTGGTCTTGGTCAGTAAAAATCCTTTAAAGATTATCAGAAACAACAACAACATATATATTTAAGTTTAAGTAAATAAAGCAATTTTACATTCCTTCCTTTTGATTTTAGCAATCCTTAAATAATGTCCCAGAGCTAGACTTCATTTTTCTGTTTGTCTCTTCTCAGAAAACTGTTCAAAACTTTAAGAAATCTCTTTTATCAATCCCAAATAAGAACATTATCCACATCGTTCCTCTGTTTTTTATTAGTATATCTCTTTTAATTATTAAGATATATGGCATTTTCATTTATATATCCAGTATAATATCATTCTTATAACTTGTTATTTTAAAATCCACATTCAGTCTCAGTTTTATCCAGTAAAACCTATTGTTGTTGTTAGTCGCAAAGTCCTGTCCGACCATCGCGACCACATGGACAAGCCTCTTTTAAATTCAATATTTTCATGATAACAAACAATCTTAAGATTAACTTCTAAATCCATTTTTCTCAAATATCTTTGAATTCTTCCAAAGTTAGAATATTTTGCTGCATTCTTATATTAGTGAGTTGAATTTAAGTGTGTTTCTCCTTTAATTATAATCCTTAGTTCTATCTTGTTCCCTCAAATGTCCAACCGTTCAAAATCCTATTTTACCATTTTTAAACCATTGCATTTTTCTAGGGAAGATTTTTTTATAACTAATTTTAAGATTATTTTAAATCCCTCAGGACCTTATCCATTTATAACTTTCAAAAGTCAAAATTCTAATTGTTTATTTCCTGTTTACTTTAAACTTCTTTTTCCAAGGATTGACAGAAAGTCATTCAGTGCAAGTTGTAAAACTTGTGGAGTCAAAGGTTTTTAATAATTGAAAAGCAGTTTAAAAGCTATTAAGAGATGAGGCTTAACTGAGCTTTTTGTCCATGTAGGCCACCCTTAATGCTTGATGAAACTCCTTCAATTCCTAGCCACTCCATTCATGATTTAACAGCAAAAACCTTGATTCCTGCAGTCTACTTGCAAGGAGCAGCTGCCTGGAGTGCATGTGAGCAATTTCACAATCTCTTCTTTTCTAGAGAGAATAAAAGTAGTCAGAATTAGTCATCTAGTCATCCTGCTCCTTTTCAAGGATGTACAGCTTGCTGTGGCCAACCTAGACAGGACTCCTGAAGAGAAATATATATTGGAAACTATGGCCTGGCCAGAACCATGGATCCACAATTCATGTTTTGATATGTTACTTTTTCCAGTGTCTACAGCCTCTTACTCCAACCAAAGAAGATTTAACAGGTTGAGCCACTAGAGCAGGGCTGTCAAACTTACGGCTAGCAGGCCGGATGCATCACGTGCTGATCACGCCCATGCCCAGTTTAGTGAAGGAGGAAAAAGTTGGATATGTCACATGATGACATGAGTTTGAAACCCCTGCGCTAGAGAATTGCTGCAGAAAGACTCCCAATTTGGCAAGTTTCCCAGTCCATCTTGATTTTCTCTGCTGTGGAAAAATAGGTTCCAGGATATTCATGACATCCACTCTTTTCACTGTAGAAAATAGAGGTGATTCTAAGGAAGGGAAAGAGAATAAGCAGTTGTTCTTGAATCATTCCAAAATATCAGTGCTGTTTTGTTGCCAGTCATGTGAATACTGTCTTGAATGTGTAGAGTGAATGTTATTTGCATTTTTATCTTCTGCTAAAAAAAAATATTTTTGAGGATCATTAGTTGACTGCATATCAAACCATTACCCTAGTGTAACCTGGCAGTTATGTAAGCCACTTACTTAAATAGGATTAACAGAGACTTAAAAGTCTAATCGTGTGTGAGCTGGGGCAGTTCGGAGGTAACATAGTGGTGCCAATTATGGCTGGTTTAGCTTTTGTTTGCAGTCACTTTCTATTTCAAGAATTGGCTCATGATTTAACATCCGTGCTGATACCATGAGGTCAAGAAAATAACAGAGTTTGGGATGGACATCTGCAGTAATGACATTTTAAAAAGTCTTTGACAGATGTTTGGATGCAAATTGGGACAGAATTCTAAAGATGTATTTCTCTTTAATGCATGGTTTGTGGAAAAATCTGGCCTAAACAGAATAAGGAATTGATACTTCCTTATTGAAACAAAAAATTAGAAAATATTTTCAAATCTACATAAACAATAAGAAAACAACATTTTTTCTTGCCAAAAACGGGGAGGGGCAGGGAGGAGACAGAGAGAAGCAGTAATTGCAAAATACAGTTACATGGAGACCAAGAAGTTAACATAGATTTTGTTCCGTTTTGATAATTTAAAATAATCATTTAGAGTAGTTGATTTATGTTGATTTATGCCTTTAATAGGTAGTGAGTCCAATAAATAAAAAGAACAAACATTGCTCATGAAATTGAGCGTTATTACATTTCTAATGAAAATGAAAAGTTCCTGTTTTAGCATTATTTTTAAATAGTAAAAAAATAATAATATTGTAGCCCTGTTGGCTGTTTTAACAAGATCCAGTCATTCAATTAGGAAATATGGAAGCTATCACGAAAAGTGTAAATTGCGCTGAAATATGTCCAAATTTCCTCTTTTAGTACTGTATCATTTTGGACTGAAAAATTGCATTCTTTGCCTGTCTCCCTAACTTGCTGTGTATAAATCAAATTGTTCCATTTTGGTGGTCTGACAAACCATTCTATCAAATTTGGTATTATATTTGCTATCCAGTTCGTAGCCTAAACAATTTTAACATCTCCGACCCACAATCTTTTGGGCACCAGGGACCGGTTCGGTGGAGAGAGTTTTATCAGGGACTGGAAGGGGCATAGTTTCACATGCTGCTTGCATCCCGGAGATGGGGATTCACTTGTGAAGGTTGGGACGCCTATCCTAGGGCATTCATCTAAACATCTCTTTAATATTTACTTCCTACATTGATCTTGTTTTAGTTATTTACATATATCTTTTCTAATTTTGTAGGCTAACATTACAGTTACAAAGGTTATTACATCTCTAAAACTTTATCTTTGGGTAGTTCCAGTAACAATCCAGCAACACACCTTAATCTTCCCAGCCAAAACATAGAATTGTAAGAGGTTTCTGCTGCATTCCCCTGTCTCTGCCTTTTGGATAACGATGTAAGCCACATATATCTGACCTATCACTGGAATTCTTTTAGTTCTTTGAATCCAGACTGTTGAATTTCTAAACCCTTTTAAGTATTTTAATGCACAAAGATTACCCAGCAATTCTTTATTCTCCCTTTTCTGATGCTTAAATATTGTAAAACATTACTGACCAATTTATTCAAATCATAAGTATGAATAGTTCTTCTAAAACCCTATTGTGCACTTTCAAGATTTTGGTATCTAGTGCCTAAATTAGGGGATAAAAAATGCTTCAAATCATTCACACAGGTACTGTATAAATATCTACAGTTACAATTTGTATGAAAGAAACGTTATTTCATTAATGACATTTTCTACGGTTCCTCTAAATTTGACTAGTGACCCATTTTTTAATTTTTCCTTTCAAAAGTAGATGTTCCTCCTTTTATTGAACTTCTATATTTATCACAGAATTACCTTTTAAATCAATTTATTTAACATTAATAATTATATTTTTTAATATTTTATTTTTCTTTATTTCTCCCTCCCCCATATGTTCATATGTACTTTAACCTATGTAATATATGTAGGGATTTTTTTTTACTGTATAACCACTATTTTTTTCTTTGATTATTACACTTTGCTAACAGTTCTTAATGAACACATAAAAGTGTTTATTCCTCCAAGAAATCAAGGGAATGTTGTAAATAATTTATTTTGGTGCTGATTGCATTATTTAATAATAGATGGGTAAAAGTGTTATCAAATGTAATTTATAAATGTAATGAAGGCATATCTGAGTTCAAAAGATAAACTTCACTAAAATGGTAAAAATATGAAAGTCAAGGGTATTATTAGAGGTTACTTCTTAAAAGTTATTCACAAACAATTTTTTAAAATATCTGAAATATAATAAGATTTCAACAAATCCAAGAGCATATGACTATGGTTAGGTCCTAGGCCACCAGCTTGGTTAACCGTTATTTTCCTACAAAATAGAATGTGTTCCAAATAATAATAAAAATAAAATACAAGCTCGCTGAAAAGAAATATAGGAGGACGGTAAGTCTATAGCAGGGGTGTCAAACTCAAGGCCTGCAGGCCAGATGCGACCCAAAGGGCCGCCCTGGAAACAATGAAAGACTGGCCTGTAGGGCCTCTGTCAGCAAAAATGGAGCTCAGGAGGATTGCAAGTTGCTCTCCTGAGCTCCATTTTCACTGGCAGAGGGTTGCAGGAGTCTGTCACAGCTGAAAATGGAGCTCAGGAGCCCATTTTCGCTGGCAGAGCACTCGGGCCAGCACAGGCACCCTGACACAAGTGACACTGACCTGGCCAAGCCCACTGTGGCCACACACAAACCCAGGTCAAACACAACCCTGATGCGGCCCTCAATGAAATTGAATTTGACACCCCTGGTCTACAGCAAGGAACTATAGGCTGAATATAGTCACTCAACACTCTTTTGGTACCCTTTTAGTAGATGGAAGAGAGGTGCGATGACTCAATGGTTAAAAATGCTGAGCTTATCAGCTGAAAAGTTGAGGTTAAGTTTGAGACCAAGGAACCATATGACAGGTTGAATTCCCATTACTTGCCTTAGCTCCTGCCCACCTAGCAGTTTGAAAGCATGCAAATGCAAGTAGATAAATAAGTACCACTTTGGTGGGAAAGTAAGAGCATTCCGTGTGCCTCAGTGTATAGTCATGCTGGCCACATGATCACAGAAGTGTATTTGGATGACACTGGCTCCCTTGGCTAAGAAATGGAGATGAGCATCGCCCCCTAGAATCAAACACAATTTGACAGGAGAAACCTTTACCTTTAGTGAATGGAACTGTTCAGTTTAGTTTGCAATATTTACTCATTTGATCCTTAAAATTGGCCAAACCGTATTAAAATAGGGGAAAATAGTTTCATTTCACCCTTGGGTGTTCTAATAATGTAATAAGGCATTGACTGTGTTTTGCAATTCCCAGGGAAAAGATAATGCAGTTTCACATTTGAAAAGATAGTTCTTGTGTGTAGTATTCCACATAACAATGGTTGCTAATAATAATAAGAATTATGATTTGAAATATAGTTAGTTTAAGTAAATCAGAAGCAGGTAACCACTTAAAAGAAAGATTGATCAGTTGGTTGAGTAAAAAATTACAGGGGTAGCAAAAGAGATGTTACTGAACAGTAATTTAATAGTATTCTAAACCTCATAACAAAGGAACCTGGATAAATTTAAGTAGTCATGAAGTAGGATTCTTTTAGTACAACAGGATTTAGAACTAGAAGCAAATTGAAAATGTTCACAAAGCAGAAGTAATAATAATCCCCGTAAAAGTTTTATAATAGGCACAAACGTAAGCAGCAAAGCAGCTAAGCTTGTGTTAAAAGCAATTTATTCAGGCCAGTTTAGGTGCACTTAGAATAATGTATACAATTGTAATTGCCCCAGGTCAATAGGATATTGTAGCACTTGGGAGGAATCTGAGATGCGCAACCAATCCAATGATTTATTTATGTACTTACTTGCTTATTTATTTAAAGGTATTTAACAGTATGTTTTTAGAGTTCAGCTTTCTCAAAGTATCTTCCAACACACTTTATTAGAATGCATGTTTAAAACATTACATTAGTATAATTATAGTTCATCTTTCTATTAAACAGGATTTAGTAAGAATGGTAAAATCAAGTAATTAGAACCAATCATAGTTACTGGTTAGAAAGTGACCCCAAAGAATTTTCATTCATTTAAAGCTACTTGTAATTAAATAAACTTGATACTCCATGGGCTCATCTTACATATTTATTAATTGAATTTAATTAGTTTAATTTATATGTCAAATTTAGAGGCTGCTGACCTCACATAGCAACTATATTTCAGTGGAACATAGTTTTATAAATGAAGCCACAGCCCATGTTGTCTCCTCATGCCAGTGCAGAGGTGAAACTCGTGTTGTGTAAACAATGGTTAATACGGTTAGGACTTTCAGTGGAAAATTGACTAACAGAGAACATGGTGATAGAGTTTATATGCTTATTCTAGATATGGAGAAAACAATTATTTTCCCTTCCTCTCCCCCCCCCCCCAATAATATTGAGAATAGGATTCAGCCAATGAAATTGATAAGTAAAATCTCACTTCTCAAATGGTAAAAGATTCAGAGCAGTTAAATGAAAATGCTATTCAGCACAGTTGGTTTACTGCTACTGGTACCTTCATCATCTGATCCCATATGTGTTTGAGTGAAACTCCCTGAATATAGAAATTGGCTGGTACATTCTGTAGGTTGCAGTTTCAGCACACCCGAAGGCTGTCATATTTGAGAAGGTGCATGTAAAGCAGGGGTCCGCAACCTTTTTGGTTCAATGGACCAGCAGCTTTGGCGGCAGGGGGAGAATGCTTTCGCATGCACAACCTAAATCCTGCACATGTGCAAATGAAACTTTGCATGTTCACCTGCTACTTCAACAGCCTGGCTCCCAATAGGACACAGCTGGTAGCAGGCCGCAGCCCTGCAGTTGGGGACTCCTAATGTAAATAATTCAGTATCTTAAGATGTAATGATATAATTTCAGAAGCTGGCATGAATGAATGAGCAAAATATATACGGTATGCTGAAGATCCAATGATGACTATTAGTCCTCATATCTATGTGAAATGACCACTTCAGGCACGGAATGCATATGACAGCTAGATAAGATGTCAGAGTATAAGGTCTGAGAAGTTTATATTCATTTTGAATATCTCCAAAAGTTTGGGTCAGTTACTTTTTAGAAAATGCATGCTGAGCAATAGGGATCTTTAGATTCTCTAGTAGGGCTTCTCCTTTCAGTCCATGGCAACTATGATAAGATTCATATCCCTTCTTGGTGACAAAATGGCCCACCGTTTTATTCTTTTGAAAATGTTGGAATAAAATGAATTGAGTGATCATCAAAATCCCAGATTTAAAAAGTTTTTCCTGAACAACATATCATTGTTTGTTCATTTTTGTCAGCATCAGTGTTTTTTGGCACTTGTGTTACAGAGTGATATTTCAAGGGGGAAATGTGGTTCTTTGCAAATACCATGGCAAGCTTCACCCCTTGAATGAGCCAGGAACTGTCAGAACTGGCATCAGAATTTGCTTCTCAGATGAAACTTTTTCTCTGGGGATATTTTGCTATGTGTGACACTGTTTATTTTATTTATATAATTTAAAAGTTTTGAATAGATGCCCATCTTGTATCAAACTCCTGGTGGTTCCCAATGAACAATATAAATAATAAAACAATATAGTACATAAATCTATTAAAAACAGAAACATCTAAAAATCTGATACCAAAGTTAAATTTCCAATATTGCTTGCTTCCCAGACTTTAAAGTTTATTTGCTAAATGGGATAGCTGGGAGGAAAGCTATCTTCTTGTCTTTTTGGACAAAAACCCCTACTCCCCCGCAGCTGTCCCTGGCCAGCTTGCAATCCAGCAAACATGGCATGTGTTTAAGTCACACTGAGATCAGTGAGAGTTTAATTTGGAATAAATATTGAGTTTGATTTAAGCAAATTATTTTCAAAACTTGAAATGTTGAAATATGAATTTGCAGAATTGATTGCATAAGTTGGTGGGAAATAGATTCCCAAGAACAAACGTGAGCACTTTTTATTATTATATTATAATAAACCATGTAGTAAGTGGGCAGGAGGGAACATTTTCCTCTTCTTTTACTAAGCCTGAATTCTGTTGGGGCATTTACTGGGATTAGCTCTTCCAGAGCCAAACTTCAGCAGTTTATTTGTATATTCTGGTACAGGGTGTACCAGAAGTCAGTGGCCATAGGCCATTCACTTTAACTTGTATTAATATGTTATTTTCCAAACTAAACTTTATTGTAGTTAGGAATGTTTTAAAGTTATATATCAAAAGAGAAAGAGGAAGTATTTAAGAAAAAATGGCAAACAACTTGAATATTTAATGTAACATATAATAAATTGTCTGTGGGACTTGAGCTTGTCTATGGATTCTGACTTAAGGTATATTCTATATAGCTGTGAAAAGAGGGTGCAGGTTTTTGGTTTTTTTAGTAAGAACAAATTTTGGCTTCCTATCTTCCCATTTAGCATTGGGAGGGAAGGGCTTTTCTGCATCAAATCTTGCAGTATGGAGTACACATATATGTTCAGTATTCCATATCCACTTTCAAAATTACTTTGCCACTTGTCTTTCTTCCCCATTAAAATATGGTGCTGGCTGACAAATCCATATTCTATGACTCAATTCCTTTTGGGTTGAACTGATCTGAGGTGAAGAGGAGGAAGATATTAGAGAGAAAAATTCGCTATAAATAATGGCCATTGGGGTATTAGTTATCTGCTGGATTGATTGATTGATTATCCTTCCCTTCCTGGGTGGGAAAGGAAAGGAAGCTTGGAAACCCATTAGACACTGCCCAGAAACCATCCTGCATTGAATCTATAAGGACAGATCTCCACCCTGCTTTCCTCACTGAGGCACAGTGAAGTTCAGCCATGAGGCTGCACAAATTACATTGACATACTTTTCTGCTAAGTCAAGGGCATGGTACTGAGGTTGTGATGAAGTGCTCATAATTCATGAAGTAGGCAGTGGATGTGCTAAAATGTTTTATGTACTGAAGGTAAAACATTTTTTAAAAAAACACCTAGTTTGAAAACACTGGCAGTGATTTTGAAATGTCATCCTATTCTGCTGGAAAACTATACATACGCATGGGTTTTTCCTAGTTTTTATGTATCTTGCTCAAAATCCAGGTGTCAAAGCAGATCTGACTACTTCTGGGGCAGTGTGTACTAGATTGAATATTTTATAACTTCAGATACATCTCTGGGGGGATTTTTCAATAATCTGCATATAACAGTAACTTCCTGGAAAAATAATATTGAGCTTTACCAACTTTTGCAGAAATGGAGAAGGCTTTGAAAATATCTTTTAAAAAGTAAATGCATCAGGATGTTATGTTTTGTTTTGCTTTGTTTTGTTTTGAAGAACTTTTACAGTTTAGGTAGAGGAAGCAGCATTCTGTGGTTTATCATCTGCTTCTGGAAACCTTCAATGCAAATTATTTTCAGAGTTACAGTTATTTAGCCTTCTGTATTTCAGCTAAGGCTAAAGCAGCTTGTATTCATTTATCATTCATAATACACACATACACACACACACACCCAAAATGTTCTTTTTTCCTCCTCTTCCAAAGTGGGGGTTTGTTTATACATGAGATTTTCTGAGTAATATCTTTATAAGCTCCAGGGAAAAGAAAGTGTCTAGTGTCTAATATTATGAGAAGATTGATGTAGGCAGATTTTTGTCACATTTGTTTGACTTCTGCATCAAAAGGGAAGGAGGTACTACCAGCAAATTATGTTAGCAAGGTTGAAAGGAAATAGAAGAATCACATTTAATGGGGATAGAATTGAGAGGATGATGACTTTTAGCTGCTAATGGTGTCAGCAGAAAGTATTTTAAGCTTCAAAGAACCTGTGGTGTGATATATATACATTATTTGAACTGGTGGCACAAGGATTGTATAATAAAAGTAGAAACCAATTGGCAAAATCAACCTGGCTTGAGTGTAGTAATCCATGCCCTTAAGCATCAAGGCAGAGATAAGGCAAAAGGAAGCATCTGGAAAGTAAAGAGACAGAGAACATGGTATTAGAAGTTTCTCAATTTGTTATTATGCCATTGTGATCTTTCTAGTGCCACTGAATGTAAACTTATAGGAGTAGAATCATTTGGGGGGTGGGGTGGGGATCAAATAATCTGTTGAGCTACAGCATCCTTTCCCTTCCACCCCAACTAGAGAGCTATCATTACAGACTTGATAGAAGAATTGTAGAAGGACTAGTTATCTCAGTTAAAAATTAGATGTATTGCCTAAGATCCTTGCACTTAAACTAGATTTGATAGTTTTTCTCCTTCAAATAAATAAATGTTACAGGGAATAGGAAAGCTAGTTCAGATAAAAGAAAACCAAGGTAAGAGGACTATGAGAATTATAGAGAGCTAAAAAACAAAATAAGCCACAATGTGAAGAAGGAGGGAATTATTATCTCACTTTATCACACCAAGATATAAAGATTGCTAATACTGGTGAAGGGTAAGCCCATTATGGAACATAAACCAGAACAAATGAAGCTGTCTTTGAGTACCAGCTCCTGGGGGAAAAACAAAACAGAGGCAGAGTTACAGCAATGCCCTCATGCGTTGTTTGTTGTTGACTTCACAGAAGTATCTGTGTCTGATCACTGCTTGACAAGACCGCTGGATTAGATGTTTCCTTTACTAATACAGTAAAGACGTTCTTAAAGAGAGCAAAGCAAAATAAGGGTTTTGGAAATGTTATTTCAAGTCTGATTTGGGAAGCCACTCAGAAATGATGACTCAAGCCAATAAAAAGTGGGTGTTTTATAGAAGAACAATGTTGTGGCATCAAGTATCCTGTTCAAATGTATGGAAAGTCCCTTATGTCCCAGAGGAAAAAAGTGTGATTGCATGTTGCGGGGTGGGAGCAGATATTTAGATTTTGAGTTGTTCTGTTTTGAGTGACCGGGGAGGATTTTGCTTTCATATCTGCACAGTTGTTTTGTGTATCTTATCCCTCTTCTAGCCCTTAGGACAATGGCAAGGATAAGAAGGTGATGCAGTGACATCACCATACACTTTAAGCTTTGCAGTAATTTTTGTACAGCCAAAATTTTAAAGATGCTGTTTAAAAGCAGTTTATTTGCTGCCTAATGCCAGTGGCTAATCTAGTGTTCCAGAGGGTTTTATAATCCTTGGGTGTTACCCAGGTTTGCAAAATAATTTATATATTAAAATAGCTTCAAAATCAGTAATCACACAAGCTAGTTTAAAGAGTCATGGTTTAAAGAGCCGCGGTGGCGCAGTGTTAGAACGTAGTATTGCAGGCTAATTCTGCCGACTGCCAGCAATTCAATTCTCAGAGGCTCGAAGTTGGCTCAGCCTTCCATCTTTCCAAGGTTGGTAAAATGAGGATTGTTGGGGGCAATATGCTGACTCTGTAAAGCGCTGTATCAGCGTTCCAAGTAATGCACCCAAAGAAAGCAGAATTCTGAGGCAGGTAGATTCCTCAAGGAACAATTTGTTGGATACTTCATATTGGCACAACTGGTGAAAACTGACTTCAAAGGTTCATGTGGTTTTCACCTAATTAAAAAGTAAAAGTTCCCCCTTCCCCCAAGCCCTCAGACACATTGCCTAATCGAGGTGCTGGCCTGTTGCTTGGTTACTTCACTCCTCCCCAGCCACATGTTGGAATGTCCTTGGTTCCCACAGAAAAATTTCGTTGTACAAGATGCAATGACAATAAAATAAACTAAAACTTATTGTTTTGATTACGAATACCTGGCTAGCTATTTCCCCACTCTCTGTCCCTTCTTCTTTTTTGTGGCAATCCTGAAGCCTCAAAGATGGCCTCACTCCAGGCTCCTTTCAGGGTTGACACACTGCTTAGAGAGGGCTGTACAGCACTGTGAAGTGGTATATAAGTCTAAGTGCTATTGCTATTAAGATGCTATTAGGTTACCTGCCTCTATGGAATTCTGCTGAATTAGCCTTAGGATTAAACAGTCTTCTTTTCTTTTCTTTTCCCTTTCCCTTTCCTTTCCTTTTCTTTTTAAAAAAAGGTAAGCTATTGGGGTATAATTACAAATATCAGATGACATTTCATTAGTTGTATTACTTTTAACAATATAACTATTGTAGAGGCACCAATAGGATTTTCTGGTTTAGAAGCTTATAGGCTACTCCATAATTTGAGGTTATCTTGCAATTATTTCAGGTTAAGTGCTGGCTGTACTTTTTGATACAGTAAAAAATATTTTGTATGAAGTTACAGTGATGTATAATTAAATTACAATTGAATGAAGGACTGTTTTTTGTTATCTGTTCTTTGAATAATAGCTGCTGAGCATCAGGCAAGTTTTGTACTGAGTGTGGAAAAAAGTCATAGGTCATCTAATTTGCACACAATACCTGTGTTTATTGTAATAAGTGAGGTCTCATTTGATATTATCTACCAATTGAATCACTTAAACAGAGACAATTTTTTAAATAGGGGCATAGGTGAAATAAGTGCAACTTTAAATGACCTTTCTTCTCATTCGTACAAGAAAGGTCATTTAAAGTTTTTCTTAAGGTACTTGAATATTAAACTCTGTTGTATTTAGGATATTATAACCTTTAATTCTGGTCTCAGAAAACATTTCCTGCTTGTCAAAACAGTCACTGACGCTAGTTTTAAGGCAGACTCTTAATTTTATGTGGTAATTCTTGATAGTTTATCAGAGATGCAGAGAATCAGTAATGAACATCATTTTTATGTTCAGTGTAATTTGCCTTTTACAATGTGATGTGCTAAATACTTTCTTCGTTCTAGTATATCAGGGTTGTACTGTAGGAAGGATAACTTTGAAAACATCTGTAAAAGGTCCTTTCATCATCTTCCTCAGTTGATATTCTTGCATATATTTTGAATCTCGCCCCCAGGATTTATTATATGCCTAAATTTCTCCACTCTGAAATGGTTGCTTTACATATTTTTTCCCAAATTTAGTTCTATTGTACTTTACTAATTTATTTGATTCTTTTTGTTAGTACTTATTGTTTTTGTTTTTTATTTTTTGTTTTAAATATGATTTTACATTGTGTAAGCCGCCTTGAGTCGCTGTGGGCGAACAGGCGGCAATATGAATCAAATAAATATTGGATAATAGAACTCAACACTTACTTTACTTAGTGTTTCTTTTCGCCAAATATGCATATTTACAATTTGTATGTGTATTGATAATGTTAATATATTTCCTACATGTTTCTAACATGCTTATTTCATTTCTAAGCTGTCTTTTACAACAAAGCTTGTTTTCTTCCGCAGGATAATCCCTCTATTAGAACATTCTTCATCACAGACCTTTCCAACGAACCTGTCCAGCTCTGAAAATTCAGATGCTTCCAGAACATATTCCCAGAGAGTATGTCGCTATGATCTGGATGAAATTGATGCTTGCTGGTTAGAACTTTTCAACATGGAGCTCAAAGAAATGGGTAGGTGTTTGTGAACAAATATGTGTATGTTTTAATTTCTGATTTAATTTTTTTTTCTCTTTTTATCCAAGCCAAACTTTTTATCACATTGTTGTTGTTTTGGCAAATGGTACATAACTAAGGTTATATATAGGATAAACCTTAATGAACTAATAGTTGAAAGTTGGGCAGCATACAAGTTTAATTCTCCATCATCACCCAAGAACTAGTATGAGGCAGGGGTCTAGCCCACAGGGTGCTTAGATTTAGCCCATGGGGGCCACCCTGGAAACAGCAAAGGACCGCCCCACGGTGCCTTTGCCAGCGAAAACGGAGCTCAGGGGGACCTCATGTGGCTCTCCCAGGCTCTATTTTCGGCTGCAATGAACTCCTGCAGCCCTCTGCTTGAGAAAATGGAGCTCTGTGTTCATTAGCAGAGGGCTGCAGGAAACCATCATGGCCGAAAATAGAGCCCAGGAACCTGTTTTCGCTGGCAGAGCACTCGAGCCACCACAGGCGCCCCCGACACAAGTGACGCTAGCCACGCTGACCTGGCCCCTGAGGTCAAATACAACCCTTCATTGAAATTGAGTTTGACACCCCCTAGTATGAGGGTATATCTGAGAGGATGAAGGATGAATAAATAGGCGTTGGAGGGGGGTGTACTGGGCACTCTCCTTAGCAGCTTTCTTTTTCACAAAATGGTTCTTATATGAAACATAACCAATAACAAAGCATCAATTTATTTGCATGTAACCTTCCATAGCATTTACAAGATAGATATTGTGACAGAATATCTAACAGACCCTGGAAATGCAGAGAAGCTAGCAGAACTGTTAAAAGAAGAAGCAGGGCAGTTCCAGAATGATTTCTTAGTTGGGGAGGGGGAGGACATGAGATACACATAAGAAAGCCTTCGAATAACTATGCGTTAATCACATTAGGTATAAACTGAGCAGGAAAATGACTTTCACAGGCTGTCAAGGTTTTTTTACCATTATCGTACTAGCAATAAAGATTATTAACTAGAAATCCAAATGATTCTTGTTCCCTGAGTTTGCAGCCAATGCAGGGCTTGATGCTCTTGGAATGTGCTCCCTATTTATTATCCAAGCTTCTTTGGGTTGAGTTTCTTTCTGAAGAGGTGGACACTGAGCTTCTGCCATACCTCGTTTTCATTTTTTAAGAATGGGACAGGGCAAGGGAGTCACACTATTAGCTAGAGTTTTCCACAGCAAAAGTGCAGATTATGTTAACTATCTACAACCATCTACAGTTGCACCCCTGAAGAGAGTGCAGAGCAGTATCTGAGAACAGGTGAGAAAGGTGAGGGAAAAATACTGGATTTAGACTGGAGGGGGTATCAGAAGAACTGCTCTCTTACATGGACAAAGGGCAGTTAGCCACACAAAGTGGCTCCATTCTGGTATGCAGTCAAGCTTCTTATCTAATCATGTCTTGGATGTCTGGGTAGCTTCTGACAAGTTTAATCAGGAACCTGACAAAGGGCATTTTGAGAAAGGTAGACAGTTCTGGAGGGCAGTACTTTACTAAGAAAGTGTAAAAAATATGTCATGTGGGACAGAGAGATTGACTGGCACAAAGAGTGGTGTCTTTGGGCATACTGACATTATTGGAAATATTGCTTTAAATCATATTTTTCACATTTTCCATTCTGTGGTGAAATTAAACTGTATTATATTGTTTTGAAGTTTTGTATAACTGCTCTCTCTAAATAACTCTGGGTAACTCACAACAATAAAAATTTAAAAGCCATAAAAGCATATTAAAAGACTATCAATCCTGCCCCTCCATCAACCTTCCAGGTGTCCCAACAACTCTCCATAGGGTCTGGGTAAAGAGACAGGTTTTAATGGCCTTCCTGAAAGTTGAGAGTTTGGGGGCGCTGCCAGATTGTTGGGGAAACAGTGTCTTTCATAAGGTGGGCCCCTGAAAAAGCAGACTTCCTAAGTCTGCAAGATGACAATACTATGTGGAAGTAAATCAGAGCATATTCATCCTGTCCATTCTAGTGAAGCAGGCAGATACCCTCAGGAAATAAGTGGTCCCACACTATCACATTCTGTTATTATGTTATTAATATCATGTAGTATTCATGTCTACCTGGGATTTTTCCAGGAAACGGTATAAACAAAGTGGAGGTTGAACTAAATTGAATAAAAGTAGATGTAGAGTAGAATAGTACTCTAAAAAAGTAAAATAATATCCATTGAGTTGCGAGGAATATTAAAGGCATTAGATAGGGTCAGGTTAAGGTAACAAAATTCCAATCCAGGTAGGATTGTAAGGTCTAGGCAGATGAGGTTGAGTGAAGAACGTGAAAGCTGTAGGAGGAAGAGAAATCCTGTGACTTTAATTGTAAACTTAAACTCATGTCTCTGCAAATTTTTTTTCTGCTTGAGAAGCATAACATTGAATTGAATTATGTTCTTTTTGGTTTTGGGCAAGACTACAGTAGCAAGGTCAGCACAATGCCAAAAATACAAATTTCCATAAATGTCACCAAGGCAACATCACAGATCAGGACACAGTTGATTATTATATTATTATTATTATTATTATTATTATTAGTATTATTATTATTATTATTATTATTATTATTATTATTATTATTATTATTGTTGTTGTTGTTGTTGTTGTTGTTGTTGTTGTTGTTGTTGTTGTTGTTTTGTTATTGTTATAGTTGTTATTGTTATTGTTGTTGTTGTTATTCACAGCAAATGAGATAACTATGCTGGGTTTTGTATCACAAATCATTAATCGAACAGTTCCCAAGCGTTTAGGACTGTATGATGTATCAGCGGATTATGCGAGCAGATCCCAGTAAGGTGGCCTTCTGCAGCTGACCAATGGTGATTTTGTCAGTGCCTATAGTTTTTAAGTGCTTGCCTAGGTCTTTAGGCACAGCATCCAGTGTGCCGAGTACCACTGGAACCACCTGCACTGGTTTATGCCAGAGTCTCTGCAGTTCGATTTTCAAGTCCTGATATGTGTTGGTTTTTTTCAAGTTGTTTCTCGTCGATTCTGCTGTCACCAGGCAATGTCGACAATCCACACTTTTTTCTTCTCCACAATCGTGATATCCGGGGTATTGTGTTCCAAAACTTTGTCAGTCTGTCTTCGGAAATCCCACAGTAGTTTTGCACACTCATTTTCGACCACTTTTTCAGGCTTATGATCCCACCAGTTCTTTGCTACAGGCAGATGATAGTTGTGACACAAGTTCCAGTGGACTATCTGAGCGATTGTGTTGTGATGTTGTTTGTAGTCAGTCTGAGCGATTGTCTTGCAACAGCTCAGTATGTGATCGATGGTTTTGTCCTCATTATTATTACTATTATTATTATTACTATTATTATAATATTATTATTATTAAATAGACACTTCAATACCATGCAAATTGGAAATCTAATTCTGCCTTCAGAAACCCTTTTCCATTTAGCCTCTTTTTGCACTGAGAAACAAAAGTTGTTGAGTTCACCTCTGAGCTGTTCTGTCTGTATTTGCACATACATCTCTGAAGTGGAACGGTGCTCTAAGCTGCCAATTCTTGCAAAACTGCCTCGGCCATTTACCAAATATATCAAACAAAATCTGCAGGGAATCATACCACAGCACAGTTTCAGAGCTGTTTCTTATTTTCATGGCTAGTCCTATCACCCTCACTAAGCCAATCCCACAGTCATACTCTTTTTAAAAAAGTGGCTTGAGGAAGTTGCCATTATGCACACATCACACTTTTATCATTTATAAAGCCTGATAAAACCTGTTTATGTATTTTTTATGTTTTTACTTACTGCACTGCGATTCTATGTACATTTAGAACTGAGTAAATTCTAGTGAAGACAGTAAGGATTGCTTTCAAGAACATTCATATACAGATAGTTCTTGGCTTAGAACAGCAATTTGGATTCAAATTTCTGTCACTAAGTGATGCAGTTGTTGGATGAAACATCATGTGACAATATCACTTAATGACAATAGTTCCAATAGTCCCAGTTGCAGTCATTAGGCAGGACATTGCAAGTCAGTATAAAGAATTGCCAGTTGAACATTTGAACTTGTTTGAAGGTTTTATTGTAGGTGCTGCATGCAAAAAAATTCACAAGTAATCTGGATCAAGTACTGAATTGTACTCCCATATAGTCAGTGTGAGCTTTTTTGCTATAATCAAATGCTGGGCTATAAATCTTCATTTATTTATTTATTTATTTATTTATTTATTTGATTTGTATTATTATTAAAAAATTTTTCTTTTTTTTTTCAAAAATTTTTTTTTTGTTTTTTTTTTTTTTATTTTTTTAATTTAATTTTTTTTTTAAAAAATTCAATTTCTTTTCAATTTTATTTCCCCCCCAAAAATTTTTTTTCTTTTTAAAATTTTTTTTTTTTTTTTTTTTTTTTTTTTTTTTTTTTTTTTTTTTTTTTTTTTTTATTTTTTTTTATTAATTTTACTTCAAACAAAAAACCCTTTCCGAAGAATTTGGATTTCTTCTAATCTTCATGTAATCCAATTTGTGCATCATTATAAACAATATGTTTGGAATGGCTTGAAAAGAAAATCCTTTGTTTGACAGCTCTATCAGTTATACATTATATCAGAATCTACCCATAGTCAGGAAGAGTCACCAATATATTTAGTGCTCAAGGAAGAACAGTATTGACAATGGGTACATAATAGGAGGTGAACCTGTTTATAGACTATTTTAAGTTACTTTTAAGTTTAAATGTTAACAGAGTGATTGTTTCACCTAGTTGCCTCAGAGAAATAAAGGAGAAAGACAAAAGAATTTTTGAACAAGAAAAGGGGTAGCTGGTTACAGAAAAATACACCCTTTGCAGATTTCCTAGATTTAATGGGATCTCACTTTAAGTGTGAAGAAGAAAAAGAACGCACATCAGAAAAAAAAATTTATACTGATATAAATAACCCTTTTCCTACTTATACTGTAATAAAGCCTCTTTTTTGTTAAAAAGCCTGCTGGTCAACATTTGGTAAAGTACTGGTTTTCCCAACAGTCTTACTATCCAGATCTAATACAAGATATATGAACTAATTAAGCTCTTCCAAGTTCTGGTCCATTTTAAGACTCAGGCTGAGTTTTAATTTAACATTTTGCAAGTCCCAATGGCCAAGACCTAATAAATCACATGATGACTTCATATGTTATGTGAACTAGATCAAAAAGTCTTAGGCTGCAGTCCAAATTCACTCCGACTTACTGACTTACTTTTTTGTAGGAAAAGGATTCTGCAGGATTGCTTTGCTAAGTAGTTATTGGTGATGCCATTAGTCACCAGAGAAGAAATCTTTTAAAAATAGTTCCAGGGGGGATGCTCACAAGAAGCCATTGAACATAGATTAATTAATGGTGTCAGTGTGCTGTTGCTTCTTTCCTGTATAATCTAGTTTTGTAGCAAGAAAGTAATAAACATCCAACAAGAAAACTCAAGGGAGGCCAAAGCTTGAAAATACAAATAGTGGTTTGCCCTAGAATCCAGAGTCTCCAAAGGAAGCTCTTTAAAACGGACAACTGACTCAAGAAACTTGAGGAGCTAAATACACATAAAATAAACCACAGTGGTGCTGATGAAGGGAAAACCATTAAGCCCTGTGAGGTTTGTTTGATGGTAATAAAATAACTGGGCCACAGATTCAGCAAAAGATTTATAGTAGGTCTGTTGGCAATTCTAATACAGGAATTTAACAAGCAGGCTGTCCTGATCTTTTTTCCCTTAAAAACCCATTTTTACTTAACAAGGGTTATATTATACAATAACATGATGCTATATATTAAAAGGTGATGCCCTTTCATATTTGATAAATTATGATCCTGTAATTAGAAGGATACAGGGAAACGGAGACATTACAAGTTACACACAGGAGTTAGTCATCAAGCAATGTAAAAAGGCTCTGTGACTATTGGATATTATCTTGAAAGCTCATTGTTTAAATACAAATCAACTTGACTAAATTTTTGGGTCAATCTTGGAACAGAATCAAAGGCCTTCACAACTTCTGTAATAATATTCAGCTGTCTGGTCCAAGGCTTAATAAACTTGTTATGACATCAGAACAATTAAATCAGTAATAACTTGAGGGTAAAGATAGCTGGGTATCTTTAGATATTTGAGGGCATGGATTATCTTGTATCTACAGAATCATTTACTTAATTTATTATTGCATATGTATGGAATGTAAGTTCTTCACCAACCACTTTTAAAATCATGCTTATATAATTCTGATTTTGATGTGATAAAACTTTGGGTTTCTCTAATATGTATCAATTATACATATTGTACAATGCATAATTTGTATTGCAGCATAACTTGCATTTACAATGTGGCTATGGAAAGTAGTTATTTTCCTACTCTCCCATAAGTAGAATTTTAAAAAATAATCAGTCTGACCAGATTTCACCTCATGTAATTCCAATCATATTCAAAGCCATAAGGATCAATAACAACCTCTCCTTAAAAATGAAAAAGGTGATTTTAAGGGAGCTGCATTCTCCACCTAAGCCATGTTGTACAGTTTGCTGCATTGCAATAGAATCAGCACCTGCACCACTGTAAGATACGAGTCTGATTATATTGGCTGATCTTCTTTTAAAATTTTTTGTAGTTGAAATGTCCCCAAACACAGTCAGTTTATTTAGTGTCCTTTATCCATAATTGTCACTGGTTCTCTTATACAATATATTTCAGATTTTTGAGATGTGAATTCCCTTCTCAATGTACTTTATATTTTGGTACTCACAATATAGGCTTCTACACACTCAGTCTCCTTTCAGAAAGATACAGACATGCTACCTGCCTGTATTTGATGCTATACATTGGAATCTGGGCCAAAAGAAAATGTTGCTGATGGCACAGCAAGAGACATTTTGGGATAGGCCAGGCCATTTTTACATCTAGGTGTTACTTCTGCAGGAGAAATTAGTATATCTCTAGTTAGTCTCTTGGCTGAGTACATCTGTGTCATTTGGTGGGAATGGATTAATGCCTTGGTTTAAATAATAATGCTTATTTTCACAATCTTTAATCAGCTTTAATTATGGGATATTTATCATTTAGAGAAAAAGAATTAAAACTTGGTTAGTTTTGTTTTTTTCCTAAGCAGGTGAATTCCTGACCAGTCTATGCTGTTGGTATCAAATGATTAGAGACATTGTAATTAGCATCTTTATCTTAAGTTTTCCTTTATTCGGATGGGGGAAGTGACAGAAAGACATTCCACATGTAGATTAATTGTCTGAAATGTAGTTTAGGATATCTCATACACAGATGCACATGTGCCTTCTAATTAATTTCAGTACACTTTTGAACCTTAGTTGTATCTGAAATCTATCATTGGTAGTCCATTAGTGATTGTATTTCATGATTTGTATACATTAACATTGCTAGGCAAGGCAGTTATTAAGTGAGTTTTGCCTCATTTTATAGCACTTTTGCCACAATTAAGTGACTCGCCACAGTTGTTAAGTGAATGATGTGGTTGTTAAGCAAATCTGGCTTCCCCCCATTGTCTTTGCTTGTCAGAAGGTCGCAAAAGGTGATCATATGACCCCTGTAATACTGTAACCATCATAAATATGAACCAGATGTCAAGCATCCAAATTTTGATCACGTGGCCATGGGTATGCTGCAACAATCATAAGTGTGAAAAACACTCTTGAGTTATTTTTCTCAGTTCCATTGTAACTTCAAACAGCCACTAAACAATGGTTATAAGTTATATCTGTACAGTATACAATTTACTTTGAAGTCATAACTACTCAGTTGACTGCATACTGAACCAGCTGAAGTCTGGTTGATCTTCTAGGGCAGCCCATCAAATTGCAGCAATCGGGGCAAAAAGTGACAAGGTCACATATGGTTATGTGCAACACCACCTGCTCCAGAAATAGCTCCAGTGGGCACATAAGATGTAGTGCAAAGGCCCTTTTGGTCTTGGACTTAAGTATCTGAAAGTTCAGAAGAACCTCAAGTTGCTAACAGCTCAGTACAGAGAATACAACCAGTTTGGTGAGCGTGGACTTTGCATGGAGCGTTCAAAAACTACCCATTTTAACCTTCAAACTTACCTTCTATGTCAGCGCTGGTAAATAAAACAGCTGAGGGACAGCAATCCGCTGTGCCACGTGAATCAGCTGAGCTAAAAAAACAGGGAAATATAGGACAGGAAGGGGCGGGGGGTGCTCACCGGAACTACCGGTTCATTAGAACTGGTGTGAACCGGTAGCAGCCCACCACTGACCCCTGTTCAGAGCTAAAGGCAGAATATACCTGGATTTCAGCCATTCCATCTTCCTAAGGATTCATTTGAATCTTTATTTTCTTGCCCAGACCCTAATAGTCCTCATTTGCTAGGAAAAGACCTAGATGTGCCTATCCCTGCTGCTTTTGAATGAATCCCTGGCTATTTCTAGAAAGCATGAAATGGAAGAAAGAATGGCATTCATTCACAGCCAGCCAGCTGAGATACCAAGTAAGCGCAAACCCAGAATTCACATCTTCCCAAGGGAGAGATCCTCTCTGCCATGTACACAGAGTAGCTATCCAGCTCCTCTGTTTGGTAGATGGAAAAGTTTGGATATACTTCACAAGACTGAGGTTGAGAAAAGAGGGGATTAACATTGTTGCTCCAAAATTAAGTTTGGAATTTTCAGGAAACAAGAGAAGTTCAGGAAAGGAACTTTTGGAGGAACACACACTGTAGCTACTAGTTGTGAAGGAAGAAGTCTAAGAAATAATCTGTATTAGAACATCAATATTTATTTCCCTGTGCTACACTAGTTCACTTTCTTTTATTTCTCTGTATTAGTTCAGCATTTTGTGTACTTCAGCCTTTTGTGAATATCTCAGATTGGGCATGAGGAAATAATTCCCCTTTTGAAATTTTGTGATTTGGAACAATGATTTGAAATTCCACTCCAATTTCTTTATAATGTGTTCTTTTTTATTTATATTTTTATTTATAGTGGATCATGTTTTTGGTCTGTCGTAAACATTGGGGATGTTTTTATTTTTTGTAATTTCCTTTTAAAACTATTTTCTCATGAAAGCTATTGTTTTCTCATAATGTGAATAGTCTTCTGTTTTCTTCCTTTAACAGAAAAATTTGACTTTTAAATACTTAAATTAAAAAGTTATTACAGGTTATATTGGTTTCCAGTGAAGTTGCTCTGCACTGCCAGGAATGGCTGAAGCCTCTAACCACATGCTGTACAGCCAAGAGGCAGTGGTACAGGAATTACGGTTTTGGTTTTGTTTTGTTTTGTTTTTAATTTTAATCACCAGAAGCTAACACAGAGGGTAGGAACCATTTCTTTCAGACGCTTCAAGGCTAAGTGCTAAACATTAGGTAAGGTATCATCAAATGATATACCAAAGCAGAGTGTCGAACTTCAAAGCCATTTTGCTGTTGCCATTATTATTACATCTCAGCTTGCCAACGAACTATGGGGGGAGATAGAACATGGCCCAGACATCAAGATGTCTGCATGAGAACCAAAGACACTTCAGCAGATGTTTACAAAAGCCAGAAAGACTTTCCCACAACAATATCCGGAGAACGTATTGGACAATGTGACTTGAGCTAATGGGGGTGGTGGTGGAGGAGGAATGTGATCTTTAACTATGGGCCTTAGCGCGGGAAAATCTAGATCTGGTTTTGCCTTCAACCATGCAGAAGTGATGTAGTAAATGAAGTTTTGTATAAAGAGATTGGATCATCTCTATTGTACTTGCTTTGGTTGGATTCGTCACTTGGAATCTTGACCCAGAGGTTGCCAGTGAGTGAAGAATTCAAAAGACCCAAGACAGCTGAAGACCTCTAGTCTTCCACCTTGCATGCTTCGCCATGTTTCCTACAGCCACTTTGCCTTGGACTTCAATCTTACACAAATCTAATCCTGGGAAGTACCAAATCAAACCAATGTATAGAAGTCTCTTCTAAGAAAAGATGCCCAGAGTATAATTGCAGTGGGGTTCTCAAATCTTGGTAATACAGCCAATGCCATTTCTTTTTTGTTGTTGTTGGTTTGCATATTTATGTGATTATAATGTTTACAGTATTAAATGGGAATATTTGCATGGTGTTGCTGACCCAATTAGCCATAGCATACAGATAAAAAAAAACATAGGAAGCAGCCTATTTGGCAACCTCCCAGCCTATTATTTTTTTTCCTTGCAGAATTAAACAAAAAATGGATATCTACAGTGGTGCATTTGGGGTTGGTGCCATTGTGGGAGGGTGGGATGGCATCTTTCCTCAACCACACATTCTCTGGATTATGGGAAAGGGAGCAGAAAGTAAAACAGGAGAAAAGAGTTGAGTCCTTGTTTGAATACCGCATGTGATTAGTTGGCTCAGGTGACATTTTATTCCTTGATAGAGCCCCCCCCCCCCCCCTGTCTTAACTATTTATGATATGCAACCTCCACCCCAATGCAGTTCAGGGTGTCATGCAAACAAGGCAGGTTTTTGCTGCTTCAGAGGGTCTTTCAGGAGCAAAGGTGAAGAGCAGTGATGGTAACCTTTAGCTGCTGAGGCAGCACTTGCTTTTATTCATATATTTATTGGCCTCTGAAGGCTGCAGGGGATGTAGTGTTTATAAAAAAGTTTATACAAAATAGGAGAAAGAGAAAGAAAAATCACAAGTTTATCGCCACATTTGAGCCATACGGAGGCCATTACTATAGGATTAGGGGGATGTTTGCTGATAAAATTGACAAATAAATAAGCAGAGCCACATCAGAAAAAACTATTCATTTTATATGTCTGTTTGAACAAACTTATAGAAATCATGGGAGAAATTCAAATTGTTTAGATAAGGGTCAGTGTTAGAGGAGGCCTGGCTGCAAAGGATGTGGGGGGTTTGTTACAGATGGCAAACTACAAGTTGCCCTAGATTTGAGAATCATCTCAAACAATAACAAAAGAGGACCTTTTTAAGTGGCCCGATTGCCTTCTGCATAGCCGAAGCAAGTAAGCCATCACTTTAATGTTTTCCCAATACCGAAGACGTAGAAGAGAAGGCACTACCTTGAGAAGTTATGGGAAAATTAAACAGATGGTTCCGTCCCTCACTTGCATGGGTTTGGAGCTCCTTACTAGAGGAAACAGAAACAAGAAATGTTGCAGACGGCCTCTTCGGACCAATGCAGCTAGCTGATTGGAGATCCAGAGGGAGCATTTTGTTGTTTCATCTCTTTTCATAGATGCTACTAAGCCAGCAATTTTTAAATCATGATTTGTAGAATATTTTTCCTTCAGAAGGGCCATGTCTTTGCATTGAATTGTTTATGTTTTTTTAATCTTTGTAAGTCTCCCAGGTTTGTGCATGATTGAGCACCAGATAACATAAATAAATAAGTAAACAGGCTGTAGTGGCCTTTCATACTCCATGTGGATTCACAACAGACTATAAAGAAAAACTTAACCATAATGCAATTTAGTGTGACAGCTAATGTATAAGAGTCCAAATAATGGAGAGTAAATAATTGATTAAAATGGACTTTTCCGGCTGTAAAAGTGCTAGTTTTGACATGGCATCCCATTGCTGTTGCCACCACTCCTTCACATTATTTGTCTCCCCTCTGTCCTGGAAAGATAGTATGGGGAGCCCCAAGGATACTTTGCTGGTGTCCCAAAATCAAACCTGAGTTTACTACTTTGAAGATTCCCAATGATACCTACAGCAATTATTTGGGAAAGTGAAGCATAAAGTATTATTGCAAAGGGAAAAAAAATATTATAAAGTGGCTTCTGAAAATGTGCCATTATCTTAAATTTAAGAAATAGCTGATGTCGGTGGGTGACATAAAGGGTGATAATTGGTTCTTAAGTGCATTAGTAAGATAGGTTCATAATGAAATACCTGGGAGTTTCACAGCACATTTTTGGCTCATATGCTAGTTGTTTTGATTCATTTATGGAGATGGGATTCATTGCTATGAGCATCTGAGAACACCACTCTTTAGAAAAAAGAGAGAAAAAAGATGAAAGCACTGTTATTCCCCTTTCCCTTGACTTCTAAAAAGAGCAAAATTAATATGCATATGAAGATAAGGAAAACAATTAGAAGGCAGCCCTCGTTTTTAAAAAATAAGAGCCCTAGTTTTTAAAACAATAGTACTTATCCAGAATAAGCAATTAATAAAATGTATTTTTAACCTCTTAATTATGTTTGGAGGGAAATTTCACTGTTTTAAGAGGAAAATACTTTGACATCTAATATGAAGACCTCTGTATACTGTATGTACTTTCATCATTCACTTTAATGTAAAGAAAAACTGGGCAGGACATTAAGAGGGATTGTCAACTTACAACTGCTTTATGTCATTAATAGTGAACTTGATTACAGATCTGCCATTTTTAGATGATTTTATTATGTAGTCATCAACTTTTATGCCACTAGTTTTCCTATTCCCCAAATATGGGTGGGGCAAAGTCTGTTAGCCAAGAAAAGTCCAAAACTGTCAGTTTGGGTGCTTTCGTTTCATGGTAAGCCATAGATCAGGGGTCTCCAACCTTAGCAACTTTAAGACTTGTGGACTTCAACTCCCAGAATTCCTCAGCCAGCTTTGCTGGAGGAATTCTGAGAGTTGAAGTCCACAAGTCTTAAAGTTGCCAAGGTTAGAAACCCCTGCCATAGATGATGTTGGAGAAACTATGTGGTGAGAATTACAGAAGAGTGTTCTAAGCCTAGGGAATAATAATAATTTAAAAAAAACTGTAGAAAGAAACTCAGACTGGTTGTGCCATGACTCCCTGGAGGGAAGAGAAAAGTTCAAATTTTGTAATTCTTGCCCATATCAGTAGAGTTGCAGTATTCTTAGGGACTTTGTTTCCTAACTTGCTTTATCTCAAAGGGGCTGACATCTGAAAGCCTGGTTGTGTTTTCCCTTCCTTCTCTTAAATTCCGGGGTGTTAAGTTTGACAGGGAGTTTTCCCCATATTTTTATAACTTTTGTCACACCATTTCTTCAAAGTCACATCTGTATCTATTCCCACGTTTAGAAGAAATTGAATCTTCTAACCAGCAATGTATTATGGTGAGAAAACTGTGTGGATTTACTGAAAATTGGCCTCAATGTTTGTCACTCGGGATTCGTGATTTGTGATTTTTAGGAGGCACTTCAGAAATGTTCAATGAGCAGTCTTGTAAGCTTGTACAAAAGTTCATAATGTCATAATCATATATCAGAGAAGCTTGCTTTTCTTTAGCAGAACTATGTCTCTATTCTCTGTGGAAACATTTGTGTTATAATCAATCAACATACTTAATAGCAAAAATACATCTGCCCAAAATTCAGAGAAAACCATCTTGTTTTGTTTTGGAAAGATAAAAGTGGAGGTTAAGTCTTACAGTATTTAAACTTTAAAAACACAATGTAAATGTTGATAGATTCTCACATTGCTTTATTATGAGGGGGGTGTTCAAAAGGAATCACTATGTTAATATATCTCCATGCCTTACTAAGTGGATCATTATCAGGACACTTAGACAGTTAGAAGGCTTTTAAATATATGTAAGCAATGATTATTGTATTACAAGTAGAACATTCATGCACACCTACACACATACAGGTCTATGTGTGGTCTATTATTTCACTTTTTTTTCCTTCCAAAAATGTTTGTATCTTACACTTTGTGATTTGTACAAACAAAATAAAATAAATTTATTTTGTGCAGGGGTGGGATTCTGCCGGTTTGGACCGGTTTGGGCGAACACCTAGCTCCGAAGATCTGCTGGGAGCGAACTGGTTCGCTCTGACAATCATGTGGGCCCGCCCACTCCTGCGCTCTATTGACCTTTATCGTCCCAGCTGATCAGCGCAGAAAAGCAGATTGCCACTCTTCAGCCGTGTTACTCCCCCGAAGTAACATAGCAAGTAAGGATTTTTGTATTGCTGTTCACCAGTGCGCAGTGCACGCGTGCGTGCACAAAACATGCGATCACCGAACCATTTGTTATACCGGCAGCATCCCACCCCTGCTTTTATATACATATACATACAGTACATATATACATGCATACATTTCTGAACCATTCTCAAATAATCAAATAATTTTTAGACACATACAAGCATACACTAGAAGAAAGGATAAGGTTTGTACATTGTGTCTCAATTTATGAGATGGCCAATGAGCTTAAAATTACTGCTTAAGAATTATTTTATTTTCCTTGATATACTCCACAGAGTGAAAAAGGTCCAAGTGTCAGTAAATCACGGGTGTCAAACTTGCAGCGTAACGTCACATATCACAACTTTTTTCCTCTTTGCTAAACCGGGCGTTGTGGTCAGCACATGATGCATACGGTCCATGGACCACGAGTTTGACAGCCCTGCAGAAAATGGATTTCAGCTGAAGTGCAATTCAACTGAAAATAAGTCTCAGTGATTGTTCAACATGGCTGATGTTAATATTTCTCCCTGTCTTACCAAGTGGATCATTATCAGGACACTTAGAAAGTAAGAAATGTATGTTTAAAATGAAAGTGTTATTTTTTTTAATTAGGGGAGCCAGACAGATTCTATACCTCATTTCTCTAGGTGGTACTGTAGATCCAAAAAAATGATAAATGTACACCTAGAAATTTTTTTAACATGATGAATGGAAATTTTTCAATTTCAGTGAAAACCCTATTTTTTAACTCAATGACATGCAATTTGATGGGAGTCAAAATCTATATAGGATGGCTGGTGTGGCATCACAGTTTTGACTCCACCTTTTTTGTACATGCATTGAAATTGCATGCATGTATAAAAAGAATAGGGCATGGGTTCTACCTCTTCGCAGATTTTGATGCACACATGAACATGCACACACTTGCTTGATGCTAGGCTGAAGTCATGAGCAGTGAATAAGTTTTTATGATGATTATTTTTTTAATAGAGGGAATTACTTTTTGGCCTTGGAAACACTAAGTTTGTAAAGCAAATTGCAAGCCTTGAATTCATATCTGTTGTGCTTACATCCCTTGAATGCTTTGCTATGTTTCCTCAGCCTGTTATTTTTTATTTTTTTATTTTATTTTTATTTGTCAATTGCTTACAAGATAATAGGTATAGGTAAAAACATAGTTATGAATACATGGATACAAATAAGAAAAAATAAAAATATATAAAAGAAACAATAGGACAGGGACGGTAGGCACGTTGGTGCACTTATGCATGCCCCCTACAGACCTCTTAGGAAAGGGGTGAGGTCAATAGTAGACAGTCTAAGGTTAAGGTTTTTGGGGTTTGGGGAGAAAACCACAGAGTCAGGTAGAGTATTCCAGACATTGACCACTCTGTTGCTGAAGTCGTATTTCCTGCAATCAAGTTTGGTGCGATTAACCTTGAGTTTGTATCTATTGTTTGCTCTTGTGTTGTTATGGTTGAAGCTGAAGTATTCATTGACTGGTAGGACATTGCAATGTATGATTTTATATACTATACTTAGATCGGACCGAAGGCGGCGTAGTTCTAGGTTTTCTAGGTCTAGAATTTCGAGTCTGGTGTCATAAGGTATTCTGCAACGAGTAGAGGAGTGGAGAACTCTTCTTGTGAAATATTTCTGGACTTTCTCAACCATTTTAATATCAGATAGGTAATGTGGGTTCCAGACTGATGAGCTGTATTTGAGTATTGGTCTAGCAAATGTTTTGTATGCTCTAGTTAGTAGTGTAATATTACCAGAGAAAAAGCTACATAAGATTAGGTTAACTCTTAACACCTTTTTGGCTGTGTAGTTACAGTGGGCTCTAGCACTTAGGCCATTTGAGATGAGTACTCCAAGATCCTTGACAGAATTTGGATCATCAACAAGATCTTGACTATTCAGCCTGTATTTTATTTTCTGATATATATTTTTTGCCAATATGTAGGACAGAGCATTTATTTGTTGAGATTTGAAGTTGTCATTTGTTTGACCATTCTGATACATAGTCAGGTCTTTTTGAAGGGTAGCAGTATTGTCTGTGGTGTTGAATAGCTTTACGTCATCAGCGAAGAGAACACAGTTGCTCTTGATATGATCACAGAGGTCATTTATGTAGAGTATGAAAAGAGTTGGTCCTAGAACACTGCCTTGGGGGACACCACTGTTGACAGGTACAGAATTTGATAGGACACTCCCAATTTTGACCATTTGTTGTCTGTTTGACAGGAATGCTTCTATCCAGTTATGCAGGTGTCCAGAGATACCGTAAGATTTTAGTTTTAGGAGTAGTTTGTCATGTACCACTGAATCAAAGGCTTTACAGAAATGTATGCAATCTATGTAGATTGCATCTATTGCTTTGTCCTGATCGAGTTGTGTAGTCCATATGTTTTTGCAGTGTAAGAGTTGCAGATTACATGATAGTTTTTTCCTAAAACCAAACTGTTTATTATAGAGTAGGTTGTTTGTTTCTAAGTGGAGGATAATGGATTGGTTAATAATTCATTCCATGACTTTACAGGTGACGCAGCATAAAGAGATTGGTCTGTAATTTTCAACTAGGCTGGGGTCTCCCTTTTTGAAAATGGGGATGACCGTGGCTTGTGACCATAGTTTTGGCAAGGAGCTGGTCCTGAAAGATTTTTCAAAGATTATGCTTAGAGGTTTGGCTATGGCAGTGGGTAGCTTTTTTAAGAAGTAGGCACACATTCTGTCCGGTCCAATAGATAGAGATGGTTTTAGATTGTGTAGTGCTTTCTCAACATTGTCTTCTGTAAAATCAATATGTATTAGATCATTGTAGTTGTCTATGGTTCAACTAGGAAATACTGGGCTGTTTACAAATACTGAGCCAAAGAATGTGTTAAAGAGGTTGGCTTTAATAGTGTCGTCGTTGCAGTCTTTACCATTAGGTCCTTTCAGGGGTGGGATGGACCTTGAGTCTTTTAGTTTGTTGTTTACAAAATTGTAGAAAGCGCGGGTGGAATTGGTAAGTAGAAGGTTTTCTTCTTGTTTAATGTGATAATTGGTGCATTCAGTTTTTATCTGGTGGCATAAATTTTGGTATCGGCTTTTGAAGTTGGCAACGTGACCAGATTTGTTTTTCTGCCAAAGTGATTTCTTTTTGGATTGAAGCTTTCTTATTGTTATGGGTAATTTGTTTTTTCTGGTTTTGGGAGTTGTTGTTGGAACATATAGTTTGATGACTCTTTTGACTTCAAGTAAAAATATGTTGTAATGGTCTTCTACAGTATTGCGTCCAGAGAATAGAAATTGCCAATCAAGGGATGAGAGATCGTTGTTTATAAGATCATAGTTGCCTTTTTTGAAGTTATAATTGGAGATTCCGTCATTGTGATGATTTTTCTGTGGACGTATGTATTACTTTTTTCAGGACATATTATTCTTTTTCATATAGCCAGAAATAGTATTACAAAGTTCTTTAGTGTTTCTCAGAAACAATCGTGACAAGTGGAAATACTGGGAAAAAGCTCCACTTGAAATTTAACAGAGATAAATGCAAAGTTCTATGTTTGGGTTGGAAAACAAATCAAAGGTAAGTTTCAGATGGAGGGAGAGCTCTTAGATAGTAATACATGCAATGGGGGGAGGGGGAGAGGTATCTTGGGTGTCTTGGTGTGTATTCACAAGCTGAATATGAGTCGCAATGTGATGCAGTTGCAAAAAAAAAAAAAGTAAGTGCAAACCTAGATTATATTGCTAGTACTATCAAAATAAATAAAAAAATGCCATTCCTCTCTATTCTACAATGGCCGGAGTGTACCTAGCATGTCAGATTCCATTTGGAGCACTGCATTTTAGGAAGAACTCTGACAAATTGGAGCATGTCTAAATTGAGACTAAGATGATAAAGGGCCTAAAAGGAAAGTTTTAGAACGAGCAGTTAGATCCTTTGGCTATGTCAGCTAGAAAAAGAGAAGGCCCCAGGGAAATGGGATAGCTGTCTTTTAATAGTCTTTCATCTGCAGGACTCTTATGAAGAAGTCAAGGTAACATTGATGCAGAAGACATATCAAGAAGAATTATAAGGAAATTGATGTTGGTTAATTATCAGGGAGGAAAACTTCTAACAGTAACATTTGTTCAGGACGGACTTCCCTGGGAGCTAGTGAAATGGACATGTTTAAGAAGAAGCTGACTATTGATAGATTCATGTTTTAGATGGTGGGTTGGATTAGACGATCTCTGAGATCCGTTGCATTCTCTGTTTCTGTGAAAATGGCTGGCACATTTTCTGGGGATTCTAATACTAGCCAGTGGTAAAGAATGGTTATTACAATTCACTACAGTTTATATGCCACTCTAATCCCAACAAGTCTCTGTGCATCTTACAAAATAATGTTAGTGGGAAAGAATGGTAAAGCCAATAGCAGCAGCATCCAGGTCCATAGAAGAAAGGTCCCCCTCATCACAAATGTATTCCCAAGGCTAGCCAGCTTTACTGGCTTTTCAAGAAACCAGTGGGCTGGGAGACAGTCTGATCTTTTGAGAGATGCCCAGCCATCAAGTGAGAAATTAGTGGTTTTGTAACATCTACTGATTAATACTTTCCTCATACCTATGATTAGAAGACAGGAAAAATAGTAACTATTTACCATTATGTCTCATTTTTCAGAAGAAGAGGTATAAATGACTGACTAGTGGTCGATAGCAGGCAGCAGGTTTTCCTAGGGAATGTCATGACTATTGTTTCTGTGGTAATGCCTTTTCTTGGTATTAATCTAATTATACATTCCTTTGTCACTGTGTCCCAGATTATGATCTCACTTCTACAGAAATGAGTCCAGATCTGTTTCAGGAGACTTGCTGAGGGCCACTTACATTTACATATTGCTTTTTCTCTACTGTTCAAAATTAAAAGCTGCTGAGCATTAACAATTTTACAAATGGTTCTTGCTTTCTATTTAAAGACATTCCCGTACATAAAAATGAAGGTTAAACCACTTGACGGCCAGAGAAAGCTCCCCTGCTCAATGTTATCAAAAGGCAGCAATTCTGTTCATGTTGTTTTTTTTTAATCTACCTTTATGAATAGTAATAACTTTATATGATACTGAGGAAAATAAATAGAATATAAATAGAAATAGTATTTTACCCTTGGGTCTTGTGGTTGAGTGATCCATAAGCCATTAATTGTTTTATTCCTATCCAAGGTATTTGTCACTACAAACACTCTGGGGTACTTCTGAGTTGAACCTGGTACCTCATTACAGTAGTAGTATAATTACACCCAAATGGAAGGTGAGTGTACATGTAAAAGGGAGGAAAAAATAGCCATTTAACCCACAAGCCTAAATTGCTGAGGATAACACCATCCATAAGTCATCTTGCATAATTTTTGCTTAGTGCTTAAAAACTTAATGAGACTCAGGCCTTCTGCTGAATAATAACACCTTCAGAATGAAGGGAAATTAGAAGATGGAAATTTTTCATCTATCCCTTTTGTATGTAGATTCACTTGAGCAGGATGTCTAACAATGAAAAATTTATGAGCTTCTTAAATTATGGGGAATAAGTGTAACTGAAGGTGTATGGTAGGATAGAATTGCAGGTATGAGAAGTTTAATTCCTCTTAGGATGAAATACCAATTCTTCTGGGTCTTTTGTGATCTCTGCAGGAAATAGACGTGAGTTTTTTTTTCTTTCTCTGATAATCTTTTCTATACCTTTCTAATTTTTTCACATTGACCCTGCAACACAAGTAGAAAAATTAATATTATTAAATTCAGCTGTAAATTGCACTTAAGTTTATTTTAGTCATTTGCTTTGATTGCTTTGTTTCTACATGCCCTAGTTCAAATCCTTCACAAACGCTTCCTGCCATTATTTCTTCAGAGAATCATAACAGCCATTTGGACCATCAAGTTCAATGCCTTGTTCAAAGTACAAATCCAAGTTAAAGTTTCCCAGACAGACAGTTGTGCAGTATAGCCTCTCGATCTGCCTCCCAGAAGCTCCATTTCGGCCTGCAATGGGCCGGGGGAAGTCCAAACGGAGTATCTAAGGGCGGGATCCGCCCTTCAGAAGCTCCATTTCAGCCGGCAACGTGCCAGGCAAGCCTCTGGACACCTGAACGGGACTTTTGGGGGGTGTATCCGCCCCTCAGAAGCTCCATTTAGGCTGGCAACATGCAGGACGAATGTTGCAGAGCCTCTGCAGTAAGGGAGAACAACTGCCATTGTGCTACAAGATTCATAGTTCTGGGCCTTGTTCGCAAACGCTGGGCGGGGGGGACTTATTGCATAAGTTTGAAAGTTCGCTAAGGGAATGTACTCTTATGGAAAGAGGTTACCCATTAACAATCTGTCAGGTATGGAAGACGGTCATATTGAGACTTTCTCTGAGATACCAACTTATATGTACAGTCAGTGTACCACAGAAGACAGGGACTATGGGAAGTCTTTGGCTTGTAAATACAATACTTGTTAAGTGGTTTCGACTAATATCTAAAACAACGAGTACCAAATTTTTCCCATAAGGAATAATGTATTAGTCATGAGGCAACTGATACCGACAAGTTCTTGTCTGCTTGTCAAGTACTAAACAAATGATGAGTACTGGGACAAAATTTTCAGGTCAAAGTGCGTCCAGTATCAAATTCAGTGAGTTTTAAAGCAGTCAAGTACCAAGGTATAATTGTATAGTCCAGTCTTCCAGTCCTTGCCATCCAGCTAAAGAATTTCAGGGAATATCTCTTCCTCATAAACACACCAGTACTGCTCTCTCACTAGGAAGCAATCATTTCAAGGTGTTGGTAGCACCTTCAAGTTATACTTTCTCGAGTATAACTTCTCTCTCCCTTTTGCCTAAGGTGAATAGCTAGGCTGAAACAAATATTACAAGGATATAGGGTAAAAAATAAAGAGAAAATTTCCCTGTCAATTTGTGTCCGACTGTAGGATGCGGTGCTGATCTCCATTTCTTGGCTGAGGGAGCCAGCATTATCTGAAGACATTTTCCATGGTCATGTGGCCATCATGGCTATACGCCAAAGGTGCATGGAATTCAGTTACCTTCCCACCGAAGTAGTACCTATTAATCTACTTGCATTTGCATGCTGTGGAACTGCTAGGTGGGCAGGGGCAAGGAATGGGAGCTTACCCCATCGTGTGGCGCTCAGGTCTTGTCAGTTTGCCATCTGACAAGCTCAGCCTCTTTAACCACTGAGCCATCACACCCCTAGGTTAGGGAAGTCTAAGATAATTCCACAGAATGATTCTTAGGAGATTGAACCAGCAATCACAGGACATATTTTGATGCTGCCTTCAGAATAACTTTGAAATTCTAGGCCAAATTAAAATGATACTTTAAGGGATTGTTTACAAAGATTATAAATTATACTTTTGTCTATGGCAGAAAGGACTTCTATGTACATCAGCATAAATAGCCAATGATTCTCATCTTTCTCCCTATTTGGAATGATGCTGGAACAATATGATATTTTCAGCCAGGAGGGGGTACCTGTTGAAGGACAAAGCATGTTGTACTGCTACATCCAGTATAGGCAAATAGTTGGGATCATATTAGTAAAACTCTTTTTGTCTGCGCTGTTCCAAAGATTCAATACCAAACTTGGTTTCCTAAAGGTTTGTCAGCAATAAAACAGGTGTAGTCAAACTTCTCTGCATGTTGTGGTCTAATCATTCTAGCCTTTTAAAGAATTCTGTTTTGAAATTGTGTTGCTAAATCTCAGACCAGTAGAGATAGGCAAGGTGCCATACCATCCCAGATCCTTGCCTAAACTTTTTTTTTAAAGAGCAAGTTTCATAAAGAAGTCGGTACCTTTGCCCAAGGTCCAGGTGAGTGGTTCTTCACCAAGCTAGGTGTTGAAATAAGAATAGGTCCTGATAGCTAGAGTTATCTTTTTCCAATGCAATTTTAACTCTCCGTTCCTCTTTGTTGTAAAAACTCACCCATTCCCAGAGTTATCTAAGCTCTTTCACAAGCTGTAAAATCAAATGGATTGCCTTTCATAAATTTATTTTCTTTCCAATTTCAAGTTTTTCACAAAGTTAATGTTCTTGGCAAGAAGCAGAGATAAAGACAGAAAAGAAAGGATGAATGGAAGAAAAGTACTAGAGACTATGGTCACGATTCTTATGGAATTGCGTGTGAGGTAGATAAGAATTATAGCTACAGAGCAAAAAGAGAATAGGCAGTTTGTGCTGCTACTTCCAGCCACCGCAGTCCCTATTTCACCTAGGAAAAATTAGCATGCTTCCTCCCTTTCAGTTGCTTGAACTTCTTTTAATTGTTTATTTATGCCATGTATCTATTACTTTTTAATAAAATATCAAACAGCTATAATGCAAGCTCAATTCTATCAAGTTAGCTAAATTACCATGTTTAAAAGCCTTTGTTTCTTTGTTTGTTTCCTAAATATTTGAATGAGCCATTAGCAATAAACCTTTGTTGCTTATGCAAATTTGTCTTTCAGAATGGATATGTAATGCTAAAAGATTGTCTTCCCTTTCATAGAACCGGTAATCCTCTTGGAAAGCCAGACTTTTTTAAATATAATTTTTATATTATACAATTCTATAATTAAATTATAAAATATAATTTTTACTGAACATTTTTTAATGAGAGAAATAAGGAAAATAATGAATAAAAAAGAAATAAAAAAGAAAATATTATAAAGAAGCAGTTTCATATCTTTTGATAGAAGTTGTAACTGCAATTATATTTGAGAGGATATATTTTACTCTCTCTAAGGTTACACCATAATTTTCTTCTTTCCATTACATACTTTTTCTTCTAATTGTTTTGTTTTTTCAGCAAAACGTCCATAAGGGTTTCAAGTCACTGATAAATGTAGTTATTGATCTTTCTCTAATCAAGTTAATTTAGCCACTGCTTCTAGTTCTGTCATCTTCACCACACATTCATTTGTTGGGGATATTTCAGAATCCAAAAGCCAGATTTTTGAGGGCCAAATAAAACCTTAGGTCCTTTCATGGAGTCTACTCAAGATTAATAACCAATTGGCTGAGTTGTATTATTTATTTATTACTTACCTACCTACTCGCTCATTCTCCAGGAGGATTTTTTTTAAGCATTCCTGGAGGCACAACATCCCTCCAGGAATTCTTGAAAGAGAATGTTTGAATTGGCAGTTTTGGCTCTCCCCTCATCAGAATCAGCGGAGGAAAATGCTCTGCCTCCTTTTGCTTATATTCAGCCTCTTCCACGAAATGCTTTATAATTATCTCCCCCAGGCAAAGATTGATTTCAGTATCTATATCTGGTAAGATTGTGTGAGATGTGTAAAGTCAGAGCAACTGAGAGTCCAAAACAGAAAGTGAATGGGTGCAGGGTGAGGTGAATTTTCCTCATAAGCTGCCTCTCCAATTTGTAGTTTGATGGACAGAGAGGAGGATCTCATCATAGGCAGGATGCTTTCTCAAGTGCTACAGATCCATAGAGGTTCCTGTTTCTTACACATAGGAGGAGGAGGAGGAGGCAATACGTTTGGGCAGCAAACTAGCAATGGGAGGATGAAGAAGCACTTATTAATCAATTCAGCACCATGTTCCTAGGGACAGTGTTAGGATCTTTAAAAAGTATCATGTAAAGTTAATATACACCTACACCAGATTGCTTTCTAAATACAAATTACAAATATTTGGAACATAAAGGAAGCAAAAGATTAGCAGATCTCCAGGATTCCAAATATAAAAGGCGTTCTCTAACAGGAAAAGGATTTTTGCTGTGGTTATACTGCTTCTAAAGAAATAATCCTTGTATTTTTAAATGCTTTGGATTGGCTGACTTTAAGCCACTAATTTTATCATGGATGTAATAGATAAGCCTCACTTTTCCTTTATACCACACACATAAAGTGTGAACTCTGAAGAAAATCACCTTTATGATCTTGCTCGTTATGAAGTGATATGCAACCCTCCAACTATGTTTGGTTTGTACTAAGTTCTATTTTGATTTAATTTTGGTCATTTCATTTTGGTTCCCTTTGCATATCCATCATTTGATTGATCCATTGAAATTTCAAGATGTTCTAAACAAGATACAGCGTATTACAAGGATAAAACTCTTCACAGTATATCCCTGGAGACCCTCTACTTGTGATGCGTGCGCTAGTACTAATTATAATAAAGCAGAGATATGCAAATTATTTCGGGCGGATGCAAATTACATCTGGCAAGATACCATATACTTTTTGAGAAAATAGTGTTTGAAAGGGCTTTCAGGTACTATTGCTATAATTCTGAAAGGCCAATAACAGAACACAGCATGAATAAGACTTTGTGCAACTTGTTGTTCCCTATAAAATAATATTCCCATCATAACTGCTAACAGTTCCTTTAATACAAACCATGCCCACATAAATAACTATTTAATAGTTATTTTACCTCAGGCTAGAAACTGGGAGACCATGAGACTAGTTCAGCCTTAGACACGAAACCAGCTGGGTGACTTTGGACCAGTCACTCTCTCTGAGTCTTAGGAAGGAGGCAAGGGCAAATCACTTCTGAAATCTTGCTAAGAAGACTGCAGGGATTAGACAAAAATTGACTCAAAGGCACAGAAAAAAAAGTTATTTTACTAGTAAAATTCTTTTCCTTTGCTATTTGCTATCTGTTCCCCTTTACTAGAATGCAGAATACTTAACAAAATATCTTTTAAACAAATCAGAACTATTATATACCGCATTGTGGATAGAACCAAAGTGGCAGTTATAAATCACTCCTATAAAGTTGGCAGATTTTATATAATACCAGTGATTCCTGCTATGAATTAGGCACTTCCACAATCAAATGGCTGGCTTTAGTTACTTAGAAGTCTGATTTAATAAGAATAAGCTACAAGATAAGACAGACAAAAAGTGACCAGTCTGGTGAAATTGAAGTTAACTTAGAAGAGAAGGTTTCTTTTAAGAACTTCTGGTACCCAATTTTAGTGGGGATCTTTTATTATGCTTAAATGTCAAACTGAACCATAGTTGTGAACCATATTTTGGAGAAGAAAAGCCATTGGCTGATTTTCACAATCTGTCTAGCCGTAAACCTTGATTTACAATACGCACCACAGCCACTGGGTTTATTTAACACCACTGTAGAAATTATATTTTGGCTCAATGGGCAGAATATGCTGCCACCATAGTTCTTACGAGACGAAGAAAACCTGAATAGAATGTTGCTGTTTTTTTACTTCTTTTTCCTATCCGTGCTTTATATTGGCTCAGCTACAGTGTTGAACCTATGAAGAATATGTGCTCCTCAGCTGTAGCAGTTAAGCTTCAGATCATCATTCACTGATTTTCTTTATTTCAATTAGGATTGAAGAGAAGTATAAACAGTTGATGCTCAGTTTATTAGAAAACTGATGCTAATAGAAGAATATCTCTTCTCTTGACTCCTAAGGGTCAACAAATATCTATCACAACAGAGTTTGAGACTCTTCACAGAAAGTAAATAAAGTGTTGCTGCCTTTTTTTTCTTTAAGAAAAGCCAGAAATGGATGAATTCACCTTGGAAAGAGTGCTTGAGGAACTGGAGACTGTGTGCTATGAGAATATGAACGTTGCCATTGAGACAGAAGAAGGCCTTGGGATAGAGTACGATGAGGATGTGGTTTGTGATGTGTGCCGTTCACCAGAAGGAGAAGATGGCAATGAGATGGTTTTCTGTGACAAATGCAACGTCTGTGTGCATCAGGTAAGTAGCAGTTCTCTCTCTGATTGGGTAGTAAGGACAGTTCCCTCAGATTCATTGATTTATAGAATTGGAAGAATACCTTTACTTAGGAAAGCTGCCCCAGGCCCAGAACAAGGATGTTAAAAGAGCATTCTTACATTCTTACCGCTATGTTCTCAAGACTGAACCGGTTTAACTTCCATTTTTATCTCTGGTAAGTCTAGGGCAGTGGTTCCCAACCTTTTTTTCGCCCCGCACCCCTAAAGAAATTTCACTCGAACTTCGCACCCCCCGGAATAAAATTTCACTCGAACTTCGCACCCCCTGGAATAAAATTTCACTCGAACCTCGCACCCCCTGGAATAAAAATGCCAACATATAGCCAATATCCTATTATTTACCTGGACTTTTCTCGCACCCCCTGGAATATCGTCTCGCACCCCCAGGGGGTGCGAGCACCCCAGGTTGGGAACCCCTGGTCTAGGGCATTTTCAGGTACCTAGAACTACCATATCTGCAAAAATCCTGGCAACAACTACATTGAAGAGGCAGAGTTCTGGACATTTGCCACAGCAGACTCTGTTGTGGGCAACTTTAGGAGTTGCCTAAAGGAAGAACAGGAGACATTCAACAGCAGATGACAATGCTTTTTGCATTTCTTAACCATTCAGTGGTATCTTTGGATGCATATTCATGATATTTTTGTTGTTAATTATGGCCAGTTTACTGCTTGTTGTGATATTAAGGGAATAAGTGTGTCAAATTCAGGAATGTCAATGATGTCCCAGAATTCTTATGTTGGAAACCCAGTAGCACCTGAAATGGAAGACCATAAGACTAGGTTCATTATTTCTCCTTTTTAAATGTCTTCCCCTTCCCCACCTTTTCCCCCCACAAATTGCTGAATCTGGTATCTTTTTAGCTACTCGTTTATGTTTTTTTATTATCATTCAGTACATATATTGCACTAAGCCATAATATGTTTTAACAACTTGTTGCACAAGCTATTATAACATGAAAAGTCAAAATCAATCATTTCATGGTTTTGTGTGATCTGTAAACTTAACCAGAAAATTGAATAACCTTTACTTAACAAAATAGGTCTCTGTTGTGACTATGGAAAACAGCTTTGAAAAATGCTTTGTACTGAATTTGAAAGAAAAAAGTAACAAAAAATATCATTGCTGTTTAGATGGTAAATAAAAAGATTTCTTATGCAGCAGAAAAGTCCAGATCAAAATTCCAAGATTAAGGCAATGGGGTCAATCAGTCGTGGAAATTTAGGGGCAAGAATAATGTGTTGCCCATCTTCTCACTCTCTTTCAACTCTCATTCATTCGTTCAGAAAATTGCCTAATCAGATTTTTTGGGAGGAATAATACTGTTTCAACTACATTATATTAATGGTAGGTGGGAACAGGGACTCATATACACTTATTATTTCTAAATTAATAGGGTCATTTTATTCATAAAGTGGATTGTGGTACTTACTTTATCATACGGTGTATTAATCTTGATATGAACTCATCAGTTTGATGAAAAGAAGGACTAGGGGCAGTGGTGTATTAACCATTAAGCAGACTAAGCACATGCTTAGGGCACCAGGCCCAAAGGGACATCACAAATTTGAGAATATGGCTTCATTTGTTCAGTATGTACAAAGGAGGGGGACACCAAGATTTGTCAGTGCTTAAGGCACCAGTGACTAATCCGCCATTGACTAGGGGTGACACGACAGACAACAGGGTTCCAATATCTCAGGGACTGCCACAAAGAAGACGGAGCCAAGCTATTCTCCAAAGCACCTGAGGGCAGGACAAGAAGCAATGGGTGGAAACTAATGAAGGAGAGAAGCAACCTAGAACTAAAGAGAAATTTCCTGACAGTTAGAACAATTAATCAGTGGAACAACTTGCCTCCGGAAGTTGTAAATGCAACACTGGAAATTTTAAAGAAGAGATTGGGTAACCATTTGTCTGAAGTGGTGTAGGGTTTCCTGCTTAAGCAAGGGGGTTGGACTAGAAGACCTCCCTTCCAATTCTGTTATTCTATTCATCACATAAGCAACGAATCATTGTCCTGATATTTCTTTTTAGGCTTGCTATGGAATCCTGAAAGTTCCCCTTGGAAACTGGCTCTGTCGGACCTGCGCCCTGGGAGTTCAGCCAAAGTGTTTACTCTGCCCAAAGAGAGGGGGAGCCCTGAAACCTACCCGGAGTGGAACAAAATGGGTTCATGTTAGCTGTGCCTTATGGATTCCTGAAGTACGAGACCAAGTGATTTCTGCCTAAACAGAACGAATGGAGTGTGGATGAAATTTATTTGAATTAAGTCATGCTTGATACATCTTCCATAAACAGTTCACACCATTGACTGAAAGTATTTAAGAAAATCTAGCATTTGAATCATTATTATAGTTAAGCAATAACTGGTTATCAGTTCGGACATTCCAAATAAATGTCACCGTAGTATGGGCTATGAGTATCCCCAAAGATTTGTATCCAAGATGTCTTTTATGATACTCATCTTAAGGGAGAATCGATTTCGTTGTTCTTCAAGACAGTGTATGGAAACTGATTATTTGGATGCTTTGTCTTATTCACAGGTTAGCATTGGATGCCCTGAAAAAATGGAACCAATTACAAAAATCTCACATATCCCAGCAAGCAGGTGGGCTCTGTCATGCAGTCTTTGCAAGGACTGTACTGGAACCTGTATTCAAGTAAGTAGTTGATTCTAAGAAAATCCAAGAATCGGATCATTTTCTTTTGTGCTCTGCCCACTTGGAAAAATGATGGCATCGCCTTACAGTTTTGTATAGATGTTGTGCAGGTTTGGATTCACTGGGGAGCAATATAGATAAACAGTCTAAAAAGTCTGTTATTGGTGGCTTTTCAGAAGATTTAAGCAGTGCTGCCGCCTTTATTTAGCATAATAATATCAGTGCACTTGGATTTGTTAACAACGGAATCACTCAACTTAGAATACAGCAAGAAAAACCTATTTAATTGAATCCCTAGATCTGAAACACGTTTTCCCAGACCTGATATGTTGTTCTTTGATTAGTGCTAGAAGAGTTGTTATGGTATCTTCATGCTGCCGGCTACATCTCTGCAGGCAGCTCCCTCTACTAACAGGAGAGTAAGAGAGATTGTTTTCAAGTCTCAGCCTGACTGATAGCTCTTTCTCTACCAGGCAGACAACCTAATAAGATAATTAATTAATCAGGTGGGTTGTTTTTTTTTAAACTGCAACCACAGAACAAGTCTTTGGCAGGATTCTGTAAGTGCCATAGAAATGTCATCTTTGATACCAGGCCTTGCTTTCTTAGACTTAGAATATGTTTCATTAACATTAAAATTATTTCTGTCCTGAAATAAAAACTTGAATGCATTTCTTTAAATCTCCCCAATGTTGATTCAGTTCCGTTTGTGACGGTTCTTGATAGATCTGCTTATTCACCCTGCCAGATGGAGATATTTTGTCACAAAGACAGCTGCTTTCAAAGAACGGAAGGGCAAAGAAAGAAATTGTCTACACTTGGCAGGGGCGGGGGGGGGGCGATATGTTTTCTCCAAGATTTCATCCTCTTAGTTCTGGTTCACATGTTAGTTTTGCAACTGAATGGATTTGCATGAAAAGTTATCTGAAATGGAAAACAAAGTGTTGTTCTTAAACCCACAGTCCACCAGTTTCCATTAAGATTGCCAGCAAGGTTCTTGGTCAGTTCTAATCTGGTAGAAGTTGAATGTTATTGCAAAGAAGAAGAAATATGTGGATGATTCATTTGTTTAAACATTTAAGCAATGACTAAGCACAAATCTGGAATTTAGAAATAAATGAAATTCAATCTGCATACCCTCCCACTCCATTAGGATTGCAAATTCCCTTACATTGTGGTGATACAGCACCTTCTTCTGGAATTGTTTATCCAGATGAATTTCAAAATGCAACTCTACTTTGAGTTTGAGTTGGAATAATCTTTGTTTTCACTGAAACCTTATTGGAGAGAGCTATCAAAATCCTTGAAGCTTAGTAAAAGCTACAAAGCTTAGCACAAAGTAGATATAATTCTGAAAAAATCAACATGAGTGGTTAAAAGAGCAACCATCCAAAAGGGACTGGCTAATTATATTGAGCTGTGCTGGCGCAGTGGTTAGAGTGCAGTACTGCAGCCTACTTCTGCTACCTGCTGGCTGCCTGCAATTTGGCAGTTTGAATCTCACCATGGAAGGTTGATTCAGCCTTTCATCCTTCCAAGATGGGTAAAATGAGGACCCAGATTTTTGGGGGGCAATATGCTGACTCTGTGAACTGCTTAGAGGGGGTTGTAAAGCACTGTGAATTGACATATAAGTCTTAAGTGCTATTGCTAAATAAAAATTGAAGAGAGGTTATGCTAGTAAAATCACAAACATACTATGGCTGAAAGTAAGAAAATAGTCTCCAACTAGCATTTGACGAATATATAGACAAAGTGCCCATAGTAAATGATAGTTAAGAATTATGATATGGAAAAATATTAATGTGTGCATCCCCAGTGACTATCCATTAATATTAAGGAAATAATATGCCGCATGAATGCTCAAGAAGCATCATCTCAGTGCTCCAAGGCGTCAGTGATATGTAACTGTTTGTCAAACATCTTGCAAAGCTATAACTAAATCACCAGCAACCTTAAAGAAGTGCAGCTAGAATCATCTAATGTCATGTGATGATTCATAATTGCTGCAGATCTTCACTGTACTCAGTTCTTGGGAGAAAGTGGGGAGAAATGCATGTTGGTTCTTTGAGTTCTGAATAACTCACAACTTGCATATGAACCAATTTGACCTAGTAGTTAAGGCACCAGGTTAAAAACCAGGAGACCGTGAGTTCAAGTCCCACCTTAACCATGAAAAGCAGATGGATTACTTTGAGCCAGTCACCTTCTCTGAGCCCAACCCGCCCCACAGAGATGTTGTTGTGGGAAAATAGGAGGAGAAAGGCTATGGAGATTCTCAATCATCCAAATCGTGGTTGTCCCAAAGGTGTTTTTCAAAAAGCAACTGAACTTTCTTGTTTGTTTTTTCCTTTGAAAATGTTTCACTTCTCACTCAAGACGCTTCTTCAGTTCTGTCTAGAAACTGTTTTCAAGGGAAAAAACCTCAAGAAAGTCCAGTTGCCTTTTGAAAAGCACCTTTGAGACATAGGAGGAGGAAGATGTGTTGGCTATGTTTGCTGCCTTGAATTGCTTATAAATATAATAAAGGCAATGTAGAAGTAAATACTTCATGACTTGCCAGGTAAAATTATATGGTTTGTAGAGACTTGAATATGATCTGAGATAAATTAGGATCTTGCTAATCTCATGTTGATGGCAGAGGTATCCATTTTCAGTGGCCAGAATTGCATTAACATCATACAATACTCTACTATGGTGATATTTCAGCATATCCTAATGCCTTTTGCTGGAGTTCCTATAAAATAAGATTCTATTGTTAATTTCAGCTCTGTTTGGAGTGAGATTGATGGGTAGCCTGGAGATTACTTGTTTCCTACCTACTCCTCCCTTACTTTCCTCTCCCTGTTTATAAAGTGATGTTCAAACCAGAAGATGCTGCATTGTTCAGTAATAAATCCTGTTGGGAAAAATGTGTAGATATATCCACTACAAGCAGAGAAAGAAGCCACGGCTTTATTTTTCTTTATTTTATGAACCCTTGGCCTTAAGAAAGATTGTAGGGAGAAGAGATGAAAGGCACTTTCTTTACTTTTCTAAGATACCTATGTGCACTTGAGATCTATAGTTTCCCATAAATCAGCATTAATCTTTACCAGGTTTGTAATTCCCTGAATTTTTCCTTTCCCTTTATTGAAAGGGAAGCAAAGCTCTGATTCAACCCAAATGAAATGGAGTGGCTATTGATTTGGAAGCTGTCTGATTCTCTGATTATATCATACCCAACTCTTGATGGGGTTGTGTGTTTCCCCAGAACCAGCAGGATATCCTCCTTGGCTCATGGTCAAAGAGCAAGTGGAAATCATAACCAGGAAGAGTGTTGCATAGCTACACTCCTGATGAACCAGTCGTGGCCTTATGTGGAACAGAATGTAGTGAATGTGAACACTGGATGTCCTTATAATCGCTAAGTTACTGTAACACATTGTACACCGGGGCTGCCCTTAAAGACCATCTGGAATCTCCAAGTACACCAGAAAGTGGCAGCATGCATGCTCAGTGGACAGTCTTGATGATACACCGCTGCTGTGGCAATTTTACTGGTTACCTATAGCTTCCTAAGTGCAATTTAATGTTCTGGTTAAAGACCTATGTGGCTTAGGGCATGAGTATCTTAGAGACTGCCTTTCCCTAGCAGTTTCTAGCCATCCTAGTGAAACAGTTAAAGAGTTCTGTTTCTGTTATTTGTACATTGGGAGATTGTATAGCTGGAATTATCTGGAATTTCCTTGTAAGTGGTTCATAGACTTCCAACTAGGTTGGTTATGAAATCTTTCAATGGGGCGGAAAAAGAATAGCCAAATCAGCTTCAGTACTATAGGATTTGTGATCCTGAATTGCATATATGAATAAACATTTATAGGTTATCAGCCAATGATTGCCATCCTCTTTGACTAGAACATTCAAATAAGAATGTTTTAACACCCTGTGGTTTATCTTATTCCTGTTAGTGTGTGTGTACATTATCATGTAACTTAATTCATTTTCTCTTTCAGTATTTCCTTCCTTGCCCGGATGAAACTAGTAGAATGAAACCCTGTACAGTTTCATTCTACTCGTCTGGGTTTTGGGTCAAAAAGAATGCATCAATAATGCCCTTCATTCTCGCTTTATTAGCATTCTTTGATACCAAAGGTGGAACAGGTATTCTTTGTTGTTCACCCATTAGCCCAGCTTAACTAATTATTTCCTGTGTGCATTTTGGGCAGAGTCCCTGATAAGCACCACTTGCCATCTGTCAAACGAAACCCTGGATGGGTGGCATTCTATTTACTTTATCTCTAAGGTAGCATGGATCATCTTTCCTGTGTAAAAGGTCATTGTGGAGGCTGTTGTTCCAGCAAAAGCCATAAACAATTTAAGAATGATATTAATACTGTTTGTGATGCAAATAGCGAAGGCAAGTAGGGGGATGGGACTGATTCATTTATTGCTGTAACTTGAAAACTGTAGTAGAGCCAAAAAGTTTCTTGTTCAGCTTTCATCTCACTACCTTGCCTGTTGCTTGTGCACGTAGCAACACAAAGGATCTTTCCAATCCCTCATTTTAAAGTACCCCTGGATGTTACTCCCAATATAAACACAATTGCCTCCATTGGTAGCTATGCAATAAAATTACAGCTTTGGCTACTGGACAAGAAAACTCAGTTGGAGCTATTTATAGTTGGCAACTGCCTGCAACCTCAAAATGCAGTAAGAATAAGAAAAATAATGGTGTTGCATCTTTTCAACATATTTTTGATCCTCTGAGTCACATAGGTATGCCTACAATGAACCCCATCATAACTTTGCTTTATGAATCATAACTTGGCTTAAGTCAACTTTGCTTTATGAATCTTTAAAAAAAAATTTTTTTAAAAAAAAATCACCATTTCTCCCATGAGTTGTTCAGAGCATTCAGAAGTGGGAGGTGCTTCAGTCTCTTCTGGAAAGGCTGGGCATAAAACCCCGGGACGCTCCTCCTCCTCCACGGGACACCTCCCCAGCGTCCCCCAGTTTTAGCTCAGCCTTCGTGGTAAGAGGTTGTGCACTCCCTGACCGGAATGGTTTTCTGATTCAGCTAGTCAAAATTCAGGTTTGCTCTTGGGTTAATTTGGCTTGTAAATTTTTCCCCAATTAATTTGGCGATTTCAAGGCTTGTGGCTCTATTAGGTCATCCCCCCGATCAGTTTGAGAGCAGTTCTTTGTGGCTGGCGGAGCCTGCCACTCTGCAGGCAGCCTGAGACGGCTGCTTCAGGCAATTAGCTTATCTAATCCCCCGATTGTCTTATCTGTGCAATCTTGGCGGGGCACTCGCAGCCGCGGCTCACTTCTCCTTGCCGTTTCGACTGACAGCATCGTTTATCTGACAATTTAGAGAGTCAGCAGCAACGGCTCGTTAAACTGCTCAGGCAATTAACATCAGAGATTCTGCCTTCCCGCCATTTTCAACGGCTGGCTTCAAGTTCGCGTCTAAATATCACAGGCACCATTCCCCGCTGGTTTCCCTTCTTGGGGACCTGGGCAAGTGCCTTCCCACTCCACTTCCCTGGCATTATTTCTCTTTTATCTTGCTGGCGTTGGATAAGCAGGCTAGTCCTT